>NW_023998421.1:7594324-7655771 GCF_014805625.2 Glossina fuscipes | reverse complement strand
TTTTTTTTTTTTTTTTTTTACAGTCGTTTTCATGGGAAACATTTAACTTTCACTTTTGAATTTTGTTTCAACGTATGTATGCGTGCCAATTCGTTAGACCTTTCGTCTCAATTGGTGCATTAGTTTGTGTTCTCAGTCTGCTTCTTTTTCGGGTTACAGCTTTTTATTGGCTTTTATTTTTTTCGTTTCTTTCCTGTTGATATTGAAGGACAAAACTTGGAACATATATTCTTGATCCTTCTTCATAAAGGACCCTATACATAAAATACTTTACTCAAACTGGTGACCGCATTATTTGCACCGCCTATGTCGAATTAAAATTAGAGTAGAATTAGCATGTGTAGACGGGAGCAACTATATTTCCCTCGGAGGCTGCGGAGCAAAGAGTTCAAATGGTCATGAGCCATGTATTCGAAGCTCTCGATCTTCCTGGGTATCGCCGTAGCAATAGCGGCGTTTTACTTATCTATAGGCACAAACAGGGCAAGTGTTCCACAGAGATAAAAGAGATTTGACCGTCAATCAAGCCCTTTTGTATATAGGAATATTTGGTTTTCCTATCAACTTGTGTGGGAAGTGCCCGCTCTTGTCTATCTTTCGAATAACCTACTAATAACAGCCGTACCTGTCTACCAACCTTTCCACTTTCAAGTCAAGCGTACTAAACACTACTCACCTCTTTCTCGTCTCTCTGAATAATAATTGCTAACCTCCACCACGCCAACACGTACACGAGCCAAAAAAAAAAAAGAAAAGCTTTAACAAAGACATGATTTGCTCTCTTGCAATAATCACAAATTAAGACAACAACAAAATTCGACAGCAATTCTCTATAAATTACATCGACTTGGTGATTTTTCAAGAAACGTTCGTTTATTTTGGGCATAAAAAGGTGAAATTTGGCGTATAAACGCCTAAGTTGATTACCGTAAATCAAATTTGAAACGGAGCGGAACGAGTGAATGTCAAGACAAACAAGATAATCTAAAATGGGCGATGGAGTGGCTACAAATACACTTATAAAGGGCGACAAGTTGTAATTTATTGCTTACAAGAAATATTGATATAAAAGATATCGTTACCCGGTAAGTGAGTATAAAAGTGAAGGCGAACATGGAGTATGCTTAACAAATTTCAATATATTCACTTGAAGCGATGCCTACGAAAAGTTTGGCCTAAGGTAAAATGGTTTTTATTTGAATTTTTTATTGTTTTTTTATTTACCTCTCATTATCCAATATGAGCTATGAGTACTATTTCGCAAGAATTCTCTGTTCTTTGCCTGTTTTATTACTCTCTAAACTCTATATAACCTTTCATGCGTTATCTGCCATTGACTTGCTATTCTGTATTTTTAAGATATTACGCTTCGTTTTATTTTTATCACATGTTTAGGTTATTTCTTGCAAATCAAACAGTCATAATATTGCTCGGTGCGTTATTATCAATTTTCATACATAACATTTGTTATTGATTACATACGATGTGAGGTTTGTTTCTTTGTTGCTTTGTTGCTATCAACCATTATTTGACTGCTAGCAATACAATCCATTACTTTTTTTCTTTTTTTGCAGTTATCAGAGAGAGTCTGTTAGATTTGTCAAATCTTCGCAACTTTCGCTTGACTACGTCGAAATAATGATAAAAATGTGCGTTTGCATCATTTTTCGAATATACTCGAAAATGTCACGTGCCAATGTGTCAAGACGGAGCTTAAGGAAAAGAAAGCTTCTTTAATTTGGGACTTTTGTAAGACTTAATTTTTGCACGGTACACCCCTTACGGTACAAGGATATATTATGTTTGTGCAGATGTATGCAAGACCCGAAGGGGCTTGAGATAGACTCATCTTTTATTATTCTCTTCGACTTCGAATCACTTTTGATTTGAAAAACTTACAATCAACTTCTTTTTGTTTTCTTCAAAGTTGTTTTTCTTAACTATTTTGTGTTAGGACTTAATTACTATATAAGCGACATAATTCATTAATATTGAAATATCAACTTTTATGTCTTTGTTATGCTATGCTTGTCACTCTTGCTGTAACTGCATGCACTGATAATAAATTAAAATAATAGAAATTCAATCTTTTGAAAATCCAGCATTTTTATCGCTTATTGTTCCATGGTAATGCTGACATGACACATTCTTGTTTAAGTTTTAAAAATAAAAGTCGGAAAAATGTCTATCTTGTGTAAACGCAGCACTGCACAGCTTAGAATTGGCGTTATTGGCGTTCCGTATCTGGAAGGGAGCATTTTTAATTTATTTACTTATCTCAAATTGTCTTTTAAAACTTTAAACCGAACAAACATTCAAGTGCAGCTTATAACTCATACTTGTCATATGACATAAGTTATCAAATAGAATGACAAAACGTTCCTATTAATGTGACGAGAAAGAAAAAAAACACATTTTTTTTTTTTTTTTTTTTGTTATTGTTAGATATTAATGTATTCTCTTTTGGCTATAGTGCTAGATAGGGAGAAAATATTTTTGGGTTAAAAATGCTATAAAATTTTAAATTAAGCTAAGCCATGACAAGCAAATGCATAAACAAATACAGATTCATTTTCATTTCTCGTGCACATACATACATAAATACACACACATACACATACATACACACACACACACACACACACACACACACACACAACACACATCCCTAAATCTACAATCGTTCGTTTTTATGGTTATTTTATGAAATTTAATTTAATTTTCATGGTTACTCATACGCAATGTTTACCGCATATATATGTGTGCAAGTATCGCATGCAAAAGTGTTTACTTTGCTTTTATAGCAATTTCATGCTATTTCTTATTTTTCTAATGGACGAAATTTGTTATTACTATTTGTTGTTGTTGTTGTTGTTGTTGTTGTCGTCGTTATTATTGAATTTTTGTGGTTAAATATTGAATTTTCAATAATATTTACCATATTACCAAAGCGTAAACAATTGAAAAGCGAAGAAGAGAGAAAATGAAAAAAGAAACAAACCCACATTTATAACGATATGCCATTGATTTCAATTTAATTGTTAAAAGCTCTAAAGAAAAAAGACGCTTGAATCTTGAATACTCCTCACTTCTAAACGAAGCACATGGTTTACTTTGGTGTAGCTACATCCCTACGAATCTGAGGGCGGTCTGAAAGTAGGCAATGTTAAAATTCCACGTAAGTTTATTAATTTTAATTAAAAATTCGGCTTGAGAACTGTAAATTTTCTTGCTGTTTTTTCTATCAATTCGCAATAGGTAGGGCGTTTAATGTGCTGTTCTTTCTCTTGGAGAGATGCGCCAAAAGTGTCAGTTTTAGCAAAAAGTTTTTAAAGGAATAGAATAAAAGGAAAAATCGACGGACATGAGAGAGCAGTTTGATCAGTTTCGTATTGCAGATTAGTGAAAAAAAAACATAATGCGAAAATTTTTTTTACAATGAAAGAACGTGTCTGCCAGCACACTTCGAAGCCTTAACCGCGTTTTTCTCGAAAGAAAATTTTTGAAAAGAGCAAATAGCATAAGCCCAACTATTTTCGCTCTTACCCTTCAATTTTTTTTTACAGTATTTTCAAAATAATATTCTCTACTGAAATGTTGGGTGGTTAGAGAAAGAGAGAAGAGGTAGCGAGGAAATCAACTTAATCACTACTTGCTAACGCGAGGCTGCCTTTTTTTCTGCCCAAAAATTGAACTTTTTTATTCAAACTCTTGTCAATCACGCAAAAATCCCCCACGTGTTTCATTTGTTATAGACATGTGGATTAAATAGTTTTGTCTTTTTTCTTTAGATTGAGATTTTTAAAACGCTCCGCAAGTGGAGGGCTACAGTATTGCTAGTTCTTTAATATTAATTTAAAAATAATTTTTTTTTAATACTTATAAGTATATGCTGAATAATTTTCTCAAATATTTATTAATATAATTCGGCCGGTCTTCTTTTCATTCCTAAGATAGATGACAACTAAATACTTTCTTTGCGCTATTACAGTGACTTCTCCCTTAAGCTTTCCTGTTTTTCTTCTCTTCAAAATATTTTTAACTTTTAGCTTTTCTAGGTGTGTGTGTGTGTGTGTGTGTGTGTGTGTGATTACGGCCCTAATAAGAAAATTTTCAGACATTATTTTAAATTGAAGCAAATGGACAGAATAGCATTTGATCATGACGATGAATTTATGAAACGTTCTTGAAAGGGCCAATGATGGAACAATATTATTAACACACCTTGAGAGCGTGTAAAAAGAAAAGAAATGAAAGCAGCATGTATATGTAATCCGAAAAACACAAATAAAATTTTTATATTCATTACCACTTACTCGCGAACACATTCTGTTAATTTTGAGTGTGCCATTTAACCGATTATGATAACCTCGAACCATTGCGTGGCTTTGTATCGCGTTAATGCCTAATATAGCTTATCTGCTCTTAGCTAATGCAAGTGTCTGTGTCATCAGATCACGTTGATTTTTCAGCTTGATTTCTATCTTCAGGTTTCTATCCTCTCTTTACAATGATAGTGTTTCCAGCAACAGACTGGAGAGTAAAGAATTTTGAATTTTTTGTCCACACTAAGAATAACCATACTATACGTATGTTGGAGTACATTACAGAAGAAAAAGGAAATTCTTTAATTATAATTTTTAACTATCGTAAAGAGTTAACCAACAAAGTATTGGTGAAATTTCGACGTGTGTGCACTACCTAATGAAAGAAGATTGCCTCCATAAAAAGAAAAGCAAATTTAAAAATATTTTTAAAAACTTTTTAAATACAAAAGATATAGAATTTTGTTACTTAAGTTTAACGAAAAATCTGTAGTCCAGATAAGTCAAATCTAATACACATCACCGAAAGATAATGTACGGAATAGTGCGTATTGTAATGTATGAAGTGATTTTGCTGATTTTTACTACCGCGATTGAATGTGAGAGAAAGCCCCGAAAAGATTTTCAAACTTTATCTTTTGATCTAATTTTTTACAACTATCGACGAAGAGACCTTGTTTCGAAAGTGAAGTGAACTCCCTTCTTTTGCGAACAAGTTTTCTTGCTATATTAAGCAAAGTTAATAGAGGAAGGGAGCAATTTCGAATTTATGTTCAGGAAATGGTTTATAATCAAACGGTCATTTTCTTTTATTTTCATTAATTTAAAAAGACTACAGCACACCACAGCCCAGCATTAAATATAATGCGCCACTTCACTTAACACAGTTATTCATATGGCGACTTATCGAAATAAGGCTTTGCATAGGAGCTGAACGAAAAAGTTGGTCCGATTCGATCCATTTTCAATAGCGCTCGTCCTTGGAACGAAACACTTCGGGGCGTCCCAATTTCGCGAAAGTTGCGAACTGCGGCAGACATTATAATCATACGATAAAAGGTGGGTTCAAGCTCAAGTTCTTCTTGGTCTTGCGTACATTCACATAAACTTAATACACCCTACTGTACCATATAAATTATTTAATAAAGAAAATTATCTTCATTTCAATCATTTTATCTCTTCAATTTGGCGCAATACGTTTTCTTCAAAAGTTATTTTTTTTAATTCTCTTCTTTGCTTTGCCTTTTACCACTTATTCTGTCTGGGCGGTCGTCTCACTGCCAATATTACTTTGCTTATTATGCAAGCAAAAGATATTGATTGTTCTTTTTGTCATTATAAATTCTTGCTCTCCCATCACCGAAGGGTGAAATTTTTTTGAGGTATCGCTTACAGCCAGTGCCACACAAAAGTGTATGGCATTGGCAAGAAAGTATACCCGAGTCAAAAAATAGATCGTATTCCGATTTTTTATTTTTTGATTTTCTGATCTGAATGGCAGATGACCTTTCTCTTCTCATCGTCTAATTGATCAAATAGTAAAGCTGCCAACAAGGAGTTGTTTAATAACTAAAGCTCTGTTTAATTAGCTCAGAGTTGATGATAAAAAGAGATACGATATCAAATTACGAGATACCGGCATATGAATTGCATCAAGGAAACATCATGCCATCTGTACAGCGAGACTGCAAAGGTGTTGTGTGTTGTATGTTGCCCAAGGCAAGAGAAAATAAATGCAAATTTTCATTGTCAATCATTGATACAACAAAATAAAGTAAGCACTGAAATGTCGCCAAAATTGATAAATTGTATAGAAGCTATGGTTCGCCGTGACAGTCGAAGACCTTGTTTACCTTAATAAAAAATTATTGGAACTCTTTCTACAAAATTACCTAAGCTTTGCTTATTATTTTTTTTGAGTTTTATAAAATGAAAAGAGTTTCACTTATGATGACAAAGTAAAAGCACGCTTGGGTCAGATTGGTAAGCTAATGAAAACAAAACTTCTGTAGGATGCAGAGGATAATCTTAGTGCACAATTTATTATTTACACTAAACCGAAATTACTCGTTTTCAAGCCCTATACAGGTTACATTATGACAGCGATTGCTTGTCTGTTCCCTTCCAAAACTTCTTAAGAGAGAAAAAATAGAGAGGGGCAGGATAATAATGCGAAGTCAGCGAAATTTTTTCCTGCGTCTTTCTGGTTATAATCAAAATTCCCAAACGTGCAATAATTGAAAAGAAACCTTCAAGTTTAGCGCAAGTACTTTAAATTTTTTTTCAAGGATTTTACTCAGGTGGAACGTTAGTTAAACATGTGTAGAGAACTACAGATAAATTTTGGTAAAGACGAAAAGTTTAAGGAAGCGATGATTCTAGCAATGCGTCGCATCATTATGTTTGGCAGACTTGCCACAGTCTACCGTTTAATCAGCAATAGCAGATCGGGTCCAACAGTTTGCAAACTAAACGAGGTCTTCATTAAGACTTGGGATCATGCAGGCGGTGAACTTGCAATCGCCTTTCAGATCAAATCGCCACACTGCGTGCACTTTATAATGCTAGCAATGCTTAGAAGCGGAATTGCCGGAAGTAGAGAGAATCTTGCTGCTATGCATGACAGAGTTGATAACGACACGAATTCATTGGTTATGATGGAGCCATCTTCAGTAACTGATTATAACAAGATGGCCAAGCAAGCCAAATAACGGGCAAAATAAAATGTTAAGCCCAATGAATGCATTTTCATCGTATATCGCGCACTCAAATGCCAAATGATGAGTCGATTGTACGTGTTTTCTATATGTAGTTGAGGCGAACGATTGAAAATGAAGTTTGTTGAGATGTTTGCATCTTAAATTGCCGTTAGCGCTTTCAAGATTCGTTTCAAAGCACATATAACGTCGTGTACGGTTATTTCTTTTCGATATTTCTTTCAACTTTACCTTTCGGTTCACATCTTCGGTTCATGGGTTTTCAATGTTTTTTACAGTTTATTTAAATAGTAAGAAAAGAGCACAAAATGTTGTTACAATGTTGCTTCGTTTGTTCTTTCGTTTGCTATTCTATTCGGCATTAGCTTGAATACATTTTCATTTTTTGCACAACGTACAATATTTAATTGTTGCAGTTGCTATTGTTGTTGTTTTTGTTTTTGTGTTTGTTTTCATTGCAGCCATGACTAAAAGATTTTCTTACATTCAAAGAGAATTTTTTTCTTTTTTTTTTTTAATATTTTGGTCTACGAGCTGGCCATTTGCCAATTTTGCCATGGTTAAAACGTAAGTTTGTTTTACTTTTTCTTTATTTTTATGATGCTGCTGCTGTTAAGATTTCTTGTTTTCGTCTAGGTTCTGGTGATGGTGATGGTGATAGCGATGGTGGTGGTGGTGGTGGCTGCTCATTTTATATCGAGATGTTTGGCTACGGGTACGGCTACGGTTCAGCAATGTATAGTCGCTATGCAGCGGTACTTATTCACTTTTGCTGACATGTTCTTTTTTTTTTTATTTGCTGTAAGTTTTTTGTTTTATTTTATTGCCGTTTTGGGTTGTGTAAGTATTTCCGAATTATCTTGAGAATTGAATTTCTTTTTTTCTGTTTATTATCTTAAAAAAAAAATTTTTTTTTTTTTAAAATTAAAAAAATTAAAGAAAATTTTTGATATTAAATTTAAATAAGAAGTCTCAAACTTTAAAAAAAAATTTTTTTATATTAAATTTGAAAATAAAAATATATTTCAAAACATTTTTGTATCAAGTTTCAAAAACAGGAAAATTGTATTTAAAGGGGCTTTTAATAATAATAGTAAAAAAATTGTTTAACCGACTTTGCTTTGCAAAATGTTCATCACATTTTTTATGATTTTCAAAGTTTTTGTGAATCTTTACTTTTTATGGAAACTTTTTTTCTTTTCTCTTTTGCTTTTCTTGTTTAACTTGCGAACCCTATTGAGCACGTATTTCAACTTGTATGCGGTATTTTGTAGTAAAAAGGAAGAAAAGAATTAAAATTTAGTGAGAGGGCGGAAAACTTATTGGCCAAGCGTGTGGTACGAAAAGAAACAAAGTATTTGTGCATGCGTGTGTGCTCTTAGACATGATACTTCCAACAGACTGTGTGTAGGCGTTACATAGAAAAAAAAAGAGGAACAAAAAAAAAAAAAAAGAAAGTGGGAAATAAATAATGCATACACCCAACCACACACGCACACAGAGACAGAGTAGTGGTTTCACTTTGTTTCTTTGCGTTTGCACCAACAAAGCCAACAAAGACAAATGCCTGCAGTTATTAGATCTGCAAGGATTTGTTAAACTACTTACAAGGCCGTCTTTGCTAAGCTTTTTATTTTAGATATCTTCGTTTCTTGTTCTTTCTTTTCGTTTTTTTATGTTTATTTTCAAAGGGAATTTTTTATCTTTAAAAAATCATAGGCTTATTTTCTTTTTTACATTACATGTAATCAATTTGTTATTAATAATTGAATAGACTGCGTTTATGCCTCAAATCTCATTGAGCAGCGACTATGACAACAACAACAACACCTATCGGTGTGAGGTAATGAAAGCTTTGTCTTTATATTTACAAACTATTCAATAAATATATGAATCTTTATTGTTGTCTCTGTGTATACTTTGTAGCGGGTTGTGTTTTATTTTAACATTTTTTTTTTTTTTTTTTTTTTTTGTAGTCAGTAAGTATCGTAGAATTTGTTTTCATTATTCTTTACATATTTTTGAGGCCAAGGTAGGCTCGTGTTGAGTATTTATTTTATATTATATATATGTATATATATATGCAATAAGAGGGTTGGTTGTGTGTTATCTTATTTTTTTTTCTTCTGTTGCCTTTATATTCTACAGAAGATATGGTAGAAGGCTTCTCCTTTTCTCTGATCATAATATTGTGTGCTTTTAAATAAAAGAAAAAAAAACTTCTTTTCCACTTAAGTCATTAAGACATTGACTCGCTTATGCTAAAGAAACACATCACTTGCTTTACAAAAAAAAAAAAAAAAAAAAAAAAAAAAATTATTAAAAAAATTTTATTTTAAAAAAAGAAAAAAATAAAATTAAGTTTTAAATTTTTTAAAAAAAATGTTTTCGTGCAGCAGTATCGCTTTGGTTTATAGAATCCAAGCATTTATTCATTACGTAAGCTTTATTTATATTTATGCTTATGTCGTACCATCTTCTAACTTACCGTAATTGCGACCGATAATTACTTCAGCGTTTTAAGCAACGAAGGAGAGATCTTCATAGCTTTATGAACATTTTCTAAGTGAATAAGTAACTGATTAGTTTAGAGTTGGAGTCCATCTTCGATATTCATTTAATATAGATAATGTTGGGATCACTTTATAGGACTGGTGTCACTATCGCTTCACATTTGATTTAGTTTAAAATCAAATTCGATTTAACCCCATTGAATTCAAGTCTTTATATCTTACACCATTTACGGTACAACGGTTTGCGCGGATGTATGCAGCGTACAGAAGTGTTTGAGATAAGTCCACCTTTTATTATACAGAGTTACAGAAAGTGATTCTCAATTGATCGAAGCTTGTCTGTCCGTCGGTCTGTGTTGTTTTCTTGCGCTCAACTTGCAGCTCCTACCTACGTCTACCAATGAGCATACTTCGAATAAAATATTTATGTGTATTTTATTTATATATCTTTTACATATATGTCGTCACGCACATATATGTATATACATCCTATCCTTTTACCTTTTATAATTTTTCTGGCACGGAACTCAAACATGACCTCGCACCTATTTTCCTGTCCAACTCATCACTTGTAATCTTTGTACTTTCACCGCTTTCGGTACAAGGGTATAATAAGTTTGAGCCGGTGCACACAGCACCCACGAGGACTTCAGAAAGATCTATCTTTTATTGTACCAATCGATTCAGTAAATGATTCTTAACTTGTCTGTCTGTCAGACCACATTGTTATCTTGTGTTTAATTTACTTCTCGCAATTCTTGATATATTTTGATGGATTTAATGAAATTCAATACAATGACGAGTTTTTGTTCAAGATCGAAAACTACTGAAAACGGTTCAGATGGGACCCCTTTTTTAACCGTGTTCCGTTCAACACCTTATTTTGAAATGTCGTTATATAAATAAATGCAAGACGGTGTTTGGGGAGCCGTGACGCATTATAGTGTTTTTACTTCTTGTATGAAGCAAGGTGAAGGAAGCAAGCAACAGATCTGTCTAACGTTGTATGTGCATAAAAACACTAATAGCCGTGTGGCAGTGGGCGTACTCCCTGCAACAAGTCGGGCAAAGAATTCGACAAAAACAATGTCGAGTTCATACAGAATTGGCTTCACTTTCGTAAACCATACGATTTCTTTAATTTCAAAATAGAAATATAAGTATAAGAGAATTCTTATTTTCTTAATAAAGAAAAAATTGAATGAGTCACTAACGGTCATAATTATTGTTTTTTTCTTCTTATCTAAGTATTTCTTTAGTAAGGAAAGTTGTTCTCTCTGGCTTTCCCGTTGCCTTTTACGGATTTTTATGATATCTTTCACAAATAATCTTCTTTTCCCTTCTTCTTTAATAGAACAACAACATGTGCTTTTTGTTTGTAATTGACACGAGTGCCTTTAGCCGTAAAGCAAAAGCTGCGCATCATTTACACACGTGCCGAGAGTTAAATTCTGCAAGAAATTGCTTTAATTCAATTGCAGCGGTACTACAAATTCTCTGTAGAGTGCGACAAAAACCTTACAAGTCTTTTGTCGTTTACAACTCTTTGCCTGCATGTATATTGCTTTTCCACGTTCCTAGTATATCTTCGGTACAGAAAATCGATTATTACTCAGTATAGCTCCCAGGTATCTCAAGTTTTATTGCCTTTAATAGCCACAGAGGTTAACGGTGGTTATCTCCGGCGCTGATTGATTGGCCTTTTCAGAGATTTTTTTTTTGGTTTTTTTTTTTTTTTTAGCATTTTCGACGGGTTTATTATGTTGACTTTTTCTTACGTTGAACAGTATCTGTTACAATAGCATCTAGCACAGGTATAGCAGTCATTCTAATTTTATACCCAGAATTGAATGATGAAAGATTACTGGGTCCGTCCTATTCTTTGTAACCTCTCTAAATATCTTTTAAAGAACACTTATAGTCTTTCCATCTTTTTCCGAAGTTCTGGGCGACTGAAATGTATGCAGAAGTTTATGATTGCAAAAGGTGAGATGTAAAGCTGAGGTTTCGCTAAAATAATTTTGAATAAAGGTTACAGATGAAATTTGAAAGTTGACACCGCGCACCATTTCCATAATAATTACCTAAGATGCGATTCAAAGCAGTTGTTGGTTCTTTGAACTTCGGCTAAAAATATACCTGTGAAGTTCGCACAAAAAAAAAAAGTATTTGCAATTGAGATTGCATTAGAGGTACTAACAAAAGCAATTGCATGTAAGCATTTCGCAGCGCTAGTCAATGTAAAGGAATCAACTGACGTGGGTATAAGTAAACTAAACTAATTTCCAATTTTATTGGGTTGAGTAGAAACCGGAAATAAAATGTGTGTAAAAAACCATATAAACCGTATCGTCGAAAAACTTTAATAGCAAAAGTATATTTTTGGTAACAATTTTATTTGACATTTTTTGAATTTAACATATAAGGCCGTGGGTAAGAGAAATTTATTATTTTGGTAACACATTCGACCTGATGAGGTAAGACAAAATCAATCGAGAGCCGACAGGTATCAAATGTATCATGCTGTTGATTTTGTTGACGTTCACGTTCAGCCACGTCCAAGGCAAGAAAATTGATTGCAAATATTTATAACCATTTGAGACGAATGTACTCTGGGTAAACAGTATGCACTTAATGAAAGCTATTTAAAATTTTTTTTATCTTTTCCAAGATACAACTTATTAGTCATTGCTGGTGTTGGCTAGCACATCAATGCCCATAACACGTTATGGGTAGGGCTTTAATTTTCTTTCTATTATAACTTTCATTAACTTGAAATTGAAATAAATAGACTTGGAATGTCGTCCCCTTTGAACTTTCGTACGCTTTTAAATAGACTCATAAAACTAGTATAACTTTATATTCTAGTAGTAGCAGTTTTAAGTTACAAAAAAAAAAAAATTCGATTACGGCGATGAAAAAATCTCAATGTAAAAAATAATAAAAAGTGTAATTCAAACAATTGTTATGAAACCTGCACTCGACTGACTAACTAATAATTTAACAGAGTCAATATCCTAAAGGTATTCAATACAATAAAAAACTATAATTAAAAGTTTCACATATTTGCAAACGGTGCTATCTTAGCAAATAACATTTGATAATATTTATATAACATAAAAATATGAGAGCATTTGCGAAGGCAAAAAAGAAACGCTTGGAAGAACGTTAAACAAAAAAAATCGTAAAGTTAAGTTCAATTTTTCAGCCTTTGAGAACATGGATGTTCTCAATTTCGATAGTTCTGGAGGCGAGTCTATCGGCCGATTTGATCCATTTTCAATACCCGCTTGCGTGCAACAACTTCCAATGTTTCTGTCAAATGTTTACCGCACACATTACTCAAACTGATAGATGTACTTTGAGCTTTTTTGTAAGCTCTCTGAAGCTTCCTTCTAGCTGCCGTAAGCGTTTTGACAAAATGAATATGCCTTACTCTTGGGTGGTAGTTATAGGAATAATATTGATGCTAACCAATAGATGTATATTTTCTTACATGATCAGCCAGGGATGTCACCCATTCGTGTGCCTCGGTGATGGTCATAAAAAAAATTAAAACTAAAGACAAAGACCAATAGATGCTAAATTTGCCATTGTTTGCCACGTAGTACATCCAAGTTGGCCTTTCCCGTTTACTGTACTTTAAACGACTTTAAAGCTTTATCTAGAGGAACTATCTCGGCTCTATTAAGCTATTCAAAAATTTAAATTCGACACTTGAGTAAATCAGTCCATCCAGAATCTACATAGAATTATACCTGCAAGCTATTGCCAACTTGTTTATAAAATGTAAAAATTAAAAAAAGTCCAAATTTGATACGCAGTATATCGATTGAATTGACCTTTGGTCTGTCTGCTAGGCTTCTCCTAGGTATGTGTATGCATAAAATGTCCTTAATATGCTCTGTTGCATATTTATACGTGCATATTTTATATATATGTTTTACTAAAACTTTACCTATTATTTGTTGGTTTATAAAAAATGCTTTAAAAAACTCAACAATAAATCCTTTTAGCTTTGAAAAAAAAGTTTCGATGTATGTTTGCATATATAGTTGTATATATGAAAATTTTATATCACCGGTTTTTTGCGTAAGTTTATATAAGCAGTAGCGAAAGATGCAGATATTAATTTTGTTGCTCGATTTGTACGATCCGGTATATATACAAACAAAACGACGAAATTATGCAATTTCTCAATCAAACCTAAGAACACAAGTGATTTTCCATAGTCCATATTTCAGAAGTCATCTGACTTTATCCCTTGTGCTTGTCTCAACGCTCAAAATTTATTTTAATTCTCTAGGTCAAGCAAAAAATGGCGCGTAACATCCGCTTCCCAATAAAGAAGATTTTTTCTGCCGCATAGTCGAAGACATAAGAGTCGCGACTAGTAAGTTGGTGTTCGTGCGATCAAATCTTAGTGTGGTAGTCGGCCGCCACTCCCTATTTATTGTTTTCTCTTTTCTCGACCTTTTCAGTCCATCAACGTGTTTCATGCGTCGGGGAATATCCCCTGAGGGATTGATCACATTAAAAAAAAAAAAAAGTTCTTAAGCATCTTATAGCCCATAGTAGATGGTAGTTGGATCTAATACAAGCGTTCAGCGTAGAGTCCTATAGACTGATCGATCAAATCACGAATTGGCAATTAATACTACGTTTGTAAGTTTGGCGTGAAGGAGACGGGGAGTATTCAAGATACGCTTTAAGCCTCATGCAATTACTTAACTTGTTATAGTTAGATGCGTCATATATGTGCATTTTTATATAACACAACACAACGTGTTATGAATATCGTTTAATATTCGTGATGATGGATGAGCTTTTCAATAGAATATAGGAAATATATATTTTCAAGCAAATGCGCACACTCACACGCACATGCACGTGTGCATGCACAGAGATTTATCGGATTAATTATGACAGTTTTAATGGAATTCATAGCTGCAAACAGTTACGAAAAAAGTATGCCTGCAACACAGTGCGAACACAGTGACTTTCTTCTCTCTCTGACGATGATTGTTGTTGTCATTGCTGTTGTTTAAATTTAATCACATACATAATTAAGATAAAACAGAAAAGCTTTCGGCATACAATGAAAATATAGAGAAATCGAAAAATAAGAAGAATTTATGGTAGAATTATAAATCATTTAAAGTCGTTTGACAGTTAATGGGTTTAATAACTTTTCAATTTAAATAAGGCGTTGCTTCGCTTTATCTGCTTTCCTTCATTTGAACGATTTCGTTGAAACTGAAATCACTCAGAGCATAAAACTAAATTAATCCTAGATGTACTTTTAATTTTGTAAGCAATTTCGTTGTGTTGTTGTGTTTTTAGTTTAGTTTAGTTGTGCGCTCTTACTTTTCTTGATTGCTTTTATTTATCGAATTATGGAAAAGTTCTTAAAAATTTTTACAAGCCATAAAGAAATAGTGCGTTTCACATAATGAAATGAAATGAAAACACTTTGTAAGCATACGATAGGAAAAGATATGAATAGCTGCACGTAGCCGGATTGTTTTTTAGCATTTACTATGCGACCACTTAATGTACGTATACATATATATATATATATATATATATATATCTATAACATATATTGAAAAATTGACAATCAATTTTTTCAAGTATTTTATTAAAAAAAAATGTTACCCGAAGTTCAACTTTGATCCATTACTTAATCTCCTTCAAGAGTAGGAAATTTATTCGACTCATTTTAAAAATCATATTGATTCATCAATAGTGGCGACACCTATATGTGATCCTAAGACCTTATTGGATCATCTGTTACATGTAAAAGTGTATATCACTTAAATGGCCATCATAGCTCAGTGTATAAGCCTGCGTGCGAAAATCAAAATCTCTGAATAAAAGTTAATTCCTGGCTTAAATTTCTCAAATTTGTGAAATTATTGAACCAATGACACAGCTGCAGAAAAAGTTAACACTATGCTACGTTCTGTGTTCCATAAGGTCATTTTCGTGGGAACAAAGGTCATTCCTATAAAGGGGCCCCGTAAATCTGGAGTATCAAAGGTACGACTAGTACTCTCTGGAGTGTGTTCGAGATCCATCCGCACCGCATTGTTTGTAGTTTCCGCTCTTTCTGCTCTTTAATGGAATTGTCATTATCATTAAATCGTTAAAAGCTTATTTGTTGTAAAACTAAACAAATTTCCGGCGAATATGTTTGACAAATAATTGCTAAAGTTTACCATAAGTCGTAAACTAAGAGATTCTCTAGCCAATGGATAGTTACTTAAAGGTTCATTTTTCTGTCATAAAAGAAAATAAATTTAATAAAAGAGAAAACTAGAGAAAAAAAAAAAAAAAAAAAAAAAAAAAAGTTTGTGAGAACATCAAACGTTTTTATAAAGTATAAGAAGAAGAAGAAATATCGCGGGAAGCCATTCATAAATTTTGGAGTAAATGTTTCGATTGAAACTTTTCGTAAAAATTAATCTTTACGCCAATAAAGTAGAATTTATGTCATTTAAAGCATAAAATTATTTTTTAAACTTTTTTGTTATACTTTTATTGTCAATTTTTCTCACGCTTTCATAATTCAATGAACTTATGAACAAGAAATAAACTTTAGGTATTAGTTAATTTTATTTTTATCAATAGCGCACAAGAAAATGTTTATAAAAAAGAAGAAAAAAAAAAAAGAAAAGAATAAAAACCAAGCAAACAATCTAAAGTCATTTAGAGCGAATCTTGTATACCCATCTGAGCTGCACCTAATTGCTCATTGATAAGTTGAACGCGCTTCATATCCGCTATGAATTATTAGGGGAAGCATATTGAAAATTCTGATGCTTCTCGCGCATGTTGTTAGACACGCATTGTTAGATTTTTTTAACTTTCCATCCCATTTATTGCGACAATGCGTTCAAAGACGTACGTGGACGTACAGACCGACAATAGAACTTAAACTCAAAGGTGTACATATATATGTATGATATATATGATCTAGACATGGTATACATATACATACATACATGATACATATATATGTACGGTATATATATAATGTCATTAATAGTATATATATACATATCATATATATGTAAGATATATTGTGATATTTTGAGTGTACTAAGTTTTGTCCCTCTGTCTGTCCATTTACTTTTAAACACCACATTGTCGCAATAAAATTGAGATAGTAAGCATGTATACTTTGTTGTTGTACCTGGAATACGGAAATGGGTACACGCAAATTGGAGCGACAATCTAACATCCCCTAAATGTGAAACTTTAGATTCCATTCATTGTATTGACAATAACGGCATTAGAGTTTTGTCTCTGTATTTACGTTTAATAATTTTGCACTAACATATATATAATAAAACCCAAAGCTATTCGGCCACCGGACAATTACTAAGAGCATATTTAAGATCTTCATCTGTACCTTTTTTTTATTGGTAGGTTAGATAGATCAAACTAACCAAATGAATGATTTAGAATCGTATCAGTTTGATGATTACATTTCTAATGCATTTCTCTGTTACAAAAGGTCGGTACAAGCTAGAATACTCTTATGTTCGTGTTTTGGGTATAATAAGAGCGCGTATACATTATTATTATTATTTTTTTTTAAAAGGTTATTGTCACACAATGAAGACATTATCGCGTTGAAATTTGAAAAGAAAATACATACAATGCATGGGAGAGGATGTAAGGGAGAGTGAAGGAGAGAGAGAGAGAGTGCGAGAGAGAGAGAGAGAGAAAGAGAGACAGTGTGGGAGGGGGGATGAGAGGCAAAACGACAGAGAGTAAGTAGAGATAAGTGTGAATTGTACAAGAAATACCATAAAGTTTTTATTCTTTATTATTATTATTATTGTTGTTGTTGTTGTTCTTGTTTTATAGAACTCGCAGACAATATTAAGAATTCTTAAGCTTACACAATCACCACTACAATGAAACCATTACCACCAACAACAAGAATGATAATAAAGATGAAAAGTAGAGATAACCCTCCAGAAAATGTTGTAAAAGATTTATTATTAAAGTTCTAATGCAAGAAAAGACAAAGCAAGAAAACCAAAAAAAAAAAAAAGAACTAGTACGTAATATATATATATATATATATGAATGAAGAATTCTTTAGTAATGAGTAATAAACTTAAAATGAAAGAAAAAAACTACTCACCGTGGTTTTAATGCTGCTGTCAGAGTACAACGAGAGCTTATAGGAAATGCAGGAAAACAATAATCCATAAAATGTTTTGTAGGGTGTAAAAGAACAATATCCGAAAAAAAAGTTTTGATATCCACAAGAGAGTTGAAAAACAAAATTTTTCCTTTTTTCTTTTTTTGCTTTTCGCTTCAGACGAAACACAATATGCCGAACGTACAAATGTATGTTCGTTCGTCACTAACACCTTAGTTTTTATGTTGCTAAAGTAAAATGTTGTCTATTTTTTATTATCGTATTTTCGGTGGTAGTTTTCCACTCTTTTTTTTTTTTCTTCTTTTTTTTGTTTTTTTCTAAACATTAATTTTTTTCTTATTTATTTTCTGGTTTTAATGGTTTCCTTACACAAGCATAAAAAGTCTAAAATTTTCTTTTATAGAATAAACTTTTTCTTTTTTTTTTTTGCGCTCTTTCTAGTTGTTGTTATTTTTAGCACTCTAGGAAGTCTTGTATGCGTTGTGGTGTATGGCCCAGCACTGAGCACCACGTCGTCCAAACAAAGAAAAAAACAAGAAATTCCGTTTTTTTTCTTCGGCTCTTTTCAATTTTCCTTTTTTAAAATAGATTTCGTGGCTTTTTCTGTTCTTTTTTTTTTCATTTGAATTTGTTAAAGGTGCTGTTAACTTTTTTTTTGAAGAATATTTTTAGATATTTTGTTGATATTTTATTTTTTTTTTTTGTTGTTTTGTTAAAATTTGAAATTATTTCTCTTAAACGTTTGAAAGAAATGCGCTCGATAAGGAAAATAAGAATGTTTTTCTTTTCAACTCCTGAAAATAATTAAACAATGTTTAACATTTTTTATTCTTGTGTTTGGATTGATTTCAAATTGAAATTTTACATTTGAGTTTTCATTTATATATAAATATTGCTTAGTTTTGTTTAAAATTGTGTAAATAATAATAATTTGTTTTAATAAAAAATTTTCTCTAAAAACGTTTTGTATATTTGGTCTTTTTTAATCAATTAAACACAATTTAGTTTATTTAAAAAAATTTGTCTTTTTAGAAAATATGTTTTTTTTTTTTTTTTTTTTTTTTTTGGAGTTTATAATCACTAGTTTTCTTAATATTCCGTTAGCGTTTATTTGATAGTATTTCTGTAAGGGGAAAGAAAGAATTAAAAAATTTCTGTTTTATTTTTTGAACTTTTTGTTTGATTTAGTTTGAAAAAAATGGAATCTAATGTTTTTAACCCGTGACTCTTTTACACTGCCTTATATTCTCACATTCTCACATTCACCATATCTTTGCCATATCTTTTAATGTCCCCTGGAAGATGCTCGCAATTCTGTGTAAAAACAAAAACTTAAAAGACCTGATTCCCGTATGGAGCAGGCATGTCCGTCTGTCATTCCAATTGAGATGCTAAGCCGTTTTACCTGAAAGCTGAAATTTCCTGCATAGGTAAGCGATATAAATTAAAAAAAAAAAAATTGTAATTCATTACATTTGTTCACTACAGGTGGGAAATTAAGAAAAAAGCCACAGAAAAAAAATTTTTTTTTTTTGAAAATTTCTCAACAACTATTCAAGTAGATCCAAGTTTTCCAGTGTCAAAAAAAAAAAAAAAAAGAAAAAAAGAATAGAACTGTTTTGTATTTTTAGGCAAAGATAGCTTCTTTCTTAGGTCGAATTATTTTATTTTCTTGAGAAGTTTTCTTTTCCATTCTTTCTAAAGATATTGATCAGCAAGTGTCTTCTTCATATTTGACTTGTTTATTCATATACATTCTTGGTAGTTTTATCTATTCTTTCGAATTTTTAAACAATATATTTTTTATTTATAAAACTTTATAGTTTATTTTTGTTGTTTTGGTTCATTGTTTTACGTAATAAATAAATATCGTTTTTGTTGTTCGTTTTCTTTTAGTTTTTTTGCTTAATTTATTTTTATTTACCTTTTCACTTTATTTTTTATTTATTTATTTTTTTTTTCAAGTTTCTCATTTAATTCTTCATATATAGATTAATTCTTTATGATTATTCATATTACTATTTTTCACGTCGTTAATCGTTATATATATGTATATATATATATATATATATATATATATATATGTATATTTAAAAATTTTTTTCAATTTGGTACTTTTATATTAATATTAGAAAAACCTTATTTCATTGCGAAAAGAAAATTTGTTTTTCTTAAAATATTTTTTTTTTAAGCATATTGCGCGTTTAGAATTTCTTCTCCATACACAGGCGACGTTAGTAAAAACAACAGAATTCTAATAAATGTGGTGAAAATATACGCCAAGAAAATATCATTTAAAAGATTATAACACGCGCACACACATACTCTCGGTAGCTCTTACAGATAAATACTCTTAGGCTGCTTAAATTGTTGTTGCTACTTATTCTTAATTCATTTTTTGTTTTTGCTTTTTTTTCACTTTTTATTCCACACTCGAAAACCGTAGCAGCTATAGCAGCAGCAGTAGCAGCGACAGCAACACACAGAGTCAAAGAAGAATTAAACGAGTGACGAGATGCAGAACGTAAACACACACACACGGCAAAGAGACACACAAACCCGAGAGGATGGCTAGTATTTTAACACAACAATAATAATAATAATAATGTTATTCCTGTTGTTGTTGTTGTTGTTACTGTTGCATCGTTGCTTTGTGAGATGACAACGACAACCGACGACGACGACGACAATGATAATAATGATGATGATGATGATGATGATGACTTCACACACAGGGATTTTCTGTTAATTACACTTATACACACTTACTTTAAAGCCAGCCAGCCAAAAAAAAAAAAATTAAGAGTTGTCTTTCCCGTAACTATAGTTTTATCATCCGTTCAGATGTTCTACTCACTTCGATGAACATCTTGTAACTATTTTCGAAAAGAGTGCGCAGCCAGCGCCAAACCCAACAACCATTCAGACCATTCAACAACCAGACAATCAGCAGGCAAGCAAGCAAGCAAGCAAAACCAAAACAGTCAGTCAGTCATTAAAGCAATCGAACAAGCAAAATCCAACCAACAGAGCAGCAGCACTTTAACATCAGTCATCAGCACAAATGGAACAACAGAAATGCAAACACAACGTTTACCATAAACGCGCCGCGCGCCAGACCACCACAGACATTCATCTATAGTCATCTATATTCACGTACATGTTTGCACGTATGTTGATAATAATGTACCTCGTTCATCCCCAACGATCCAAACGTACATAAAGAGGCGAAATTTTCATATATCGCACATATAAAACAAACTCTCGTCGTTTTTAAGTCCATATAGACCACTAAAATACAAACACACGCACACACACACACACACACAATCACGTCAAATAAGCGCTTCGCCGTGAACGACAAGTGACAATTTAAAGAAAGCAAGAGTTATAATAACATTAAGG
The DNA here is from genome assembly GCF_014805625.2 of Glossina fuscipes. Taxonomy (NCBI): domain Eukaryota; kingdom Metazoa; phylum Arthropoda; class Insecta; order Diptera; family Glossinidae; genus Glossina; species Glossina fuscipes. The sequence continues at coordinate 7,634,629 of NW_023998421.1, read as the reverse complement.
GGCCATAGAAAACCTCCCGCTCCGCCGTCAATAAATACAATCACAAATCGTCCGACCGACCACCACCGCCAACGGCAAGCGGGCACTATGTATAGAATGTTAAAAAAAAAAAACAGCAGCCATCCGTCAACGTTTCAAACGCATGGAGCTCAGAGTAAACAATTGAAAAAAATAATATAATATAATATAAGAGCAAAAAGCACATACACGACCACCACCACAACCGACGGTATTATTTACTAGCATTAACAACAACAATAATAATTCTTAGAAACTGAAACTCAATCAGTCAAAAAAAATATGTGATATAAAAAAAATTAAAACAATTTTTTTTTTTAACCATACGCAGACACAGCTTTAACAAAACAACTAACACAATTACAATTGCAATAAGCAACTACAACACAAAAAAGAACGTATAATGAAAATCGTATATAAATATATTTGTACTAATAGTATAAGAAATAAAAAAAAAGAGCATCAAATATACAAAAACACTAAACATTACTAAATTTGAAACCTCACGAGAGCATCAACACACGCTCTCTTAGCGTACGAACCAACCACACACGATTTATACGAAAGAATGAAATGCACTGACATGAGACATGCACGCTGTTAAACCAATTGTTGAACGAACGAGAGTTTTTTGATATGTTTGTGTTTGTGTTCGTGAAAGATATCCAGTACTAGGAACATATATACCATGAAAAATACATAATATTTAAGAGAAAGACTTCGTGGACTCTGTTAGTTTGAATGCTTTTTAACATTTAAAGAATTGAGAGACTTGCATAAAGACTAGAGCCATTCTCTCTCCTTCTCTCACTCTCACGTTCTCTCTCTTTCTTTTTTAGGTTCTATGTAGTTTTCTACAATAGAAAGTTTCTCTTTCTATTTTTTTTTTTATTACAAGCAAAACGCTGTATTACATTGCATTGTCAAGTACTAATGCGAACGATAAGTCAGTCAACAAATATTAGAAAAAATTCGAAAATAATTGGGAAAATGAAATAAGAGAATTTCATATGAAAAGAATAAGAAAGGGATAATGTATTATAAGAAGCCTCAAAAAGATGCGTCAATAGAAAGTATATATATATTGGAAAGTATATGAAAAATTGTAAAGCTTTCGACGCCATTCGATAGATTAACTAACTTTAATTAAGAATAGACATGAGGACAAAAAAAAGTTTGCAGGTCATACAAGACTTATAAAATGTATGAAAAATTCTCTTCACAGCATATTTATGAGCATATTTCGCTTATCTTAGAAAGTTTATTGATCTTTGAACTGGTGCCATAACTCAATGGTAAACTATATGTTGACTTCTGAAATTTGACAGCAGAAATCGTTTTTCTTGAATGTTATACATAGCTCTAACTTATATCACTGTATCGTCTGTCAACTTCGTAAATAAATACTAAAACTAAAAAAAAAAAAAAATAATAATAATAATCAAGAATATCAAATTAAATGTTTACGTATGTAATCTATTCATTGGCAACGTAAATATTTAAAAATTTACAAAGTTCAATTAGAATATTATCAGTGAGCCAAATAAAAAAAAGAGGTTTCTACGATAAATTTTCAAAAAGACGAACCTTCACGACTTTCTGGCGTCAACTCCAAATTTCTTTGGTTTTTGTGTTCATGGTGTGATTAAGACCTAAGACTATTAAAGAAGAGTCATTTTTTAGGTAAGACTTGGAAGCAAAAGCAACGTCTAGAATCTCTCCTAAAGCGTACTGTGCATTCATTGTGATGTTAAGAAATTAATGCATCGGAGGTGACTGATTTTTCTATCACCCCCGCTAACGCCAAAGCTTTTAATATGTGCAATGTTAATTAGATTGTTAAACAATTAATTGCTGCTGAATATCTGCGTGTATCAGCGTGGATGAACTGAAATAAAGTGAAATGAAAATATAAGTTTTGTCCTTCTGACGGCGTAATAATTTTTAGATTTTATAACATAGAACACGAAGGCCTTCGGCTACTCAGGCGAGGCATGTCGACTAGCATGTCAATGGTCGTGGGTTCGAATCTCAAGTGCGGTAGAGTTTTTAATAAAAGCCGATAGCCTTAGATGCTAGTGCTCTTAAGAGTTTAGTCTTAGAATTTATTTCTCTGGCGAAATTAATAATAATAATAATAATATAGAACAAGTTAAAATACAAAAATGGGACGCTGTCAACCAGTAAATAATTTTCACTAAGTCGCATAATGCAGTTCTTCATATGACTTTTCAAAAAAAAAGTTTTATATTGCAAGCGGGTGAAAAAGTGGTCCGATTCCAACCGTTTTCAATAGCGTTGTTGGGGGGGGCCAAAACATCAAATTCGACATCAATATATCTTTTCGTTCTTTCGGTTAACCTAAGTAAGAAGGTTACCTAGGTTAGGTTAACCCACAGATAAGAATCCGGGAAGACGAATGGATGGAAAGGCAATGACTCTGGATCGGTCCAAAGATTGGTCTATCGCAAGTTCTCCTGAGTTTTGCATACAGCCGCACAAATTTAATATGACTTCAGGCCACAAGTAATGTAAGGTATAAAAAGTTTAGATTCATCATCGGTAAATCAGTAGAATATATCACTGTGTGACACCTATAGGTGAATGCGCGGCCTAAGTGATTTTTACAAAAACGAATAAAGGTGATGCAATGAGGACGAGCAACAACTACTGTAATTAGCTACTAAAAGAAAAATGGTCGCCAGAGGGGAAAGATAAACCAAAAGGTTTCTTCTGGCTATCATGTTTTAATGATAACGTTAAGCAAACTAGCAAGCTGCTTGGGAATGTTTTGACTAGCATTTGTTCTGATCTGTCTGGGCAGTGCTTAGCTTTTTACAATAATACAAGCAAAGGAGTTTTACTACAAACGACGAACACTTTTCCAACTTGTTGTTGAAAAAATTTGAAAATATTATGACTAAAGTCGAACAATACTTTTTGTCAAGCAATCTTTTCAAATTTTATCTAAATATTCTAAAGCCCCCTCTAAAAGATGGTTGTAAAAATACCATCGATCGATAAACAGGGAAGCCTAACAGAAGAATTTGCAAACTTTAGATGCAGGTATCGATGAGGTTGTAACTATCGCAGATTCTCCTCATAGTCTCAGAAAATCGGCAAAAAAAGGAGCCGTTTGCAGAGAACGTAGAGAAGATACAAGTTGCCTGGACAAGTAGAGAAGAATACACTAGGTGCAAATGATTTGAACACTTTTAGTACACCGTCGGCAATGCGACCTCTGAAGAGTCCGTTCGATGGTAGCACTTACATGACACCATATTGTCTAGGTCGCTCCCAACGCATTAAGCGAATTACTAAAGCTTTCAAGGTTCTGGTGGGTAGATTTTTAGTGCACGGCCGAGAATGAATCTCTATTAAAGATGATGTTAAGACGAAACCGTATCACATCCTTACTGATACTCCTATTGATTTGAGTAAGCTTTGAACTGCAGCAAGTAATTCTCAGGTGATGAAAGAAAATGTCAACAATTTTAAACGTCGTGTGAAATAAGTGTTAAAAGTTATGTGATCCCTACTCACTCCGCCTTTATTACATATTTGCTAAGTTTTTTTTTACATTTGTTATCTTTAGATTATTGCTAAGGGTGGATAATAGATATCAAGTACACATAGACTTTCTCATTCCCTTTTTTTTTTGTTTTGAGAATATCTTGAGCAGGTAAATAGCTGCCGTAGTAATGGTTTTGCTTCTTTTTACACCCTCTTGATATCATATATGGCAAGAAAGTTTGGGGTAAAATGCAGAGTCATTGTTATTAATCTAATAATAAAATAGTAAAGGATCGAAGTTAATTTTTGCAATATATAATATCTTGCTTCATTTGACTTTAAACGCTGAACTTGTTCTAATTTTGCTTATCAGCTTTAATAATTATTGTTTTGTTAATACGTTTATAAAGTTTGCTTACGATGAGTCACATACACACAAAGTTTGAGTGGCCAGTTTATAGTGTGTATAGCTGCTATCGTAACCCCTCCTTAATTTACATTTAAGCATAAAGAAACCGCAGGCTACGTGTGTGTGTGATAATAGTCGAGTGAAAATTTTAACTACTTTAGCAGACGGTATGCAATTACAAACGATTGTGATATACAATAAACATCATTATCATAACAGCAACAACAATACCCTGATAACAATAAATGGAGACCCAACAGCGAAAGTATGTACAAAAGAAAATGTTGCTGCTTCTGTTGTCAAATTGCAGACAAATGAAGAAACCGCAAAGAAACCGATCCAACAACAAGAAATCAAAATACAAAAGCTAATGCTCATGCATGAGCATGCGTGTATTCGTGTGTATGTACATAAAACGAAAAAGAACTCTTTTTCTTTTTTTTTTTGTCCATTTGACTTTTTGTCGTATTTAACATAAAGAAAAGAAAAAAAAAAAACAAAAAAACAAAAGAAAAAAGAAAACCATTTGTAATGTTAAACATGATGACCAAAAAAAAAAAATAAAAATAAATAAATAAAAATAAAGATTAAAAAAGCGAAAGGCAAAAAAAGAGAGAGAGAAAAAAAAGACGAAAAAATAAAGATAAGCAATTCTTGATGCAATACCAAACAATGTACGTACACACACACACTGGCCAGCAAATTACAAGCGGACAAAAGAAATCTGAATACTGCGCATAGCATAACAGAAACATTTGGGGACAAGACAGCTTAACACCAAAGCCATCATCAGCCATCGGGACTTTTCAATGTTTTTTTTTCGCTTTTTTTCCGTTTTTTTCCGTTTTTTTTTTTTTTTGTTATTGTGTCGTATGTGGTGTGATATGATCGCCACACCAAAATATAAAAATAATCTTTAATACATTTACGCAACGCCCGACATGCAAGCTTAGCTTTTATTTGGTGATATTATTTTTTCCCTTTTTATTATTACTTCTCTTGTTATTATTCGCATTGTTATTGTTGTTATTTGTATGTATGTACAAGTATGTATGCATGCATGTATCCATATACGTTTATCTCTTCATCTCCGAATAATGCAGGATTTGTTAAGAGTTTCTGGTTCCATTTAAGCAGCAGCTGATATGTGTTACGCCGTAGCGTAGCGTAGTGTGGTCAAGAGACAGCATTGATACCGCATTGTCACTGCCATCATTTTCCTCATCTTTAGACAAATGAGTGTCCCGGCGTCATTTAAACACTCCTCCGAAGCCGCATAAATACTTTTACCTCTAATCTCGCGTCGGACAGACGGACGCGTTTGTATAACAAGCAAATTCATGGTTTTCTACATGTTCAAACGCACATTTAAGCTAACGCATATTTATATAAATGTCTAATTTATTCAAAAAACAAACACACATACAATAAATTTTGTTTTGGTTTTTGTGTTTGTTCCTTTTCTTAATCCAACACAGACAGCTTTAATTTGAACAAATCCCAATTTTAATGGTTTTTAAATATAAAAAAAAAAAAATAAAAATAAAAAAAAAAGACAGAAATTTATATAAAAAACTTACTCGCGATCCCTCATTTGCATAAAACTTCATTAGCAAGACGATTGCGAATCGACCAACCGGCCATCCAACCATTCAAATTGTATTGCAATGTGTCACCCTCTACTCTACCTCAGCTAAATATTTGTTTGGTTTTTTTTTAAATATTTTTTCATTATTCTTCTTGACATCTTTGGTCATTCTTTGACTTTTTATGGATCGACCATAACGCCAAATAAAAGCTTTGCTGCTTAATTGATTTATGTATTCAAAAAAAAAAAAAAAAGAAAAAAGGAAAAAAATTGCTTTACTTGTAGTTGTGGTCGTCGAAGAAAGACGATCTTTTGTGTTTCATTTATGGTGAAGGCGTTGCTGCAATTTTTTTTTTGTTTTTTCTTTTTGTTTATATTGTTTTCCCTCTTTTTCTTCAATAATTAATTAACAAATTAACCTTGATTTGTTATTTTGTTTAAAAGATCTTGTTTAGCGAAACATTGTTTGGAATATTTTTACCTACAAAGTGAGATTTCATTAGATTCTTGAAATAAAAAGAAGTAAAGGTTAAAAAACAGCGAGACATACCCGCACAGGAAGAGAGAAAGAGAGAGAGAGAGAGAGAGAGAGAGCGTTGGAGACAAAATATGTGAAAGCCTTAGTAATTATTCCTATTAATTGAATACACATTATTTAAATCCTCAAGAGACATGTTACACATCACTTAACAGAAGAAGACAATGCGTTGCCGTTGTGCTTGTCTTACCAACGATTGCCAATACATATCAATTTAATTCATTGGATGACCGTAGGTGAGAAGCTAAACGTTTTGCAATTTTGATTTCGTTTTATAACACGACATGTGGGAAAGGCAATCATTGACCCCCGAGGCTAAAAGTGCGTATTCCGTGAAGAAATCGTTTTTCGCGGGAAGTAAATATTCGGATGTTTTGAAAAGGACCGATTTTGCAATATGGATGATTGGACAAACCACATATAAAAAATGCATTTGGTACAAAGTGTCTCATTAGCCTTTGATAGACCAAACTCTTCCGTTCCCACCAAAACACAGAACGTCCACAGCCACTTGCCATAGCAATTCGGTTTTGCAATAGAAGTGATTTGTCAATATACAAATCAAATAATTATATTAAATTCGTTACATTGAAATATTAAATACGATAAGTAAAGGAACAAGATTACACATAACTAACGTCCTTCAGGGAATAACCGATAAATATTAACAATAATTGCATAATATATCCAATAAGGGCAGTCATAGAGATCTGCTTCAAGTCTTTTGAGCCCATAAAATGCTCTTCTACGACAACCGCATTCTAGGAGATCTGCCCCAATTTTCGCTCCGGTTTGTATGGAAATCGCAGCATAAAACCACAGTGCTATAGGAGACTTAACTGTATAAGGTTTTGTGTGTTTGTGTTTGTTGGGCGATCGTATGCAAGCGTAACGTAAATAGTAAATATTTAAGCGATCGCATTTATATCGTTTTTTCTACAATACAACACAAGTGAAAGGAGCTCCATCCAGCAAAAAAAGTCCATTTTATATATTGGGTCTGAAAGAATTACTCCACGCAAACTGTTTTACTTTGGACTATTTTACAAAAATGAAAAGTAAAAATTTGTACTTTTTATCTTTAAATGATCATTTTTTTTAAAAAGTTCACAATTTAAAATATTTTCCAACTATTTTGTCAACTTTTCACCTTAAACTTTCGTTTTTCTTTTCTATATAAAACTTTTAGATTCTGTTTGCGTTTGCCTGGAACACTTTCATTTCCAAAATAAATTTCTTTTTTTTTTGTTTGTTTGTTTTATTATGTATAGAGACACACTTGAACTTAAACTTTTTCCGCTTGTTTTTTTTTCTCCTATTTTGTAGATTAGAACAAGATTGAAATTTTTTCTCAGCTCTTATATATATATATATATATATATATGTTTATATACAAATGCATGAGGTAACGAAAAGACCAGCAGTATGCAACTAAACAACTTTGTTGAAATGTATATCCTTAACGCAATTTTTGTGATACAAGTCAACTTTTAATATAATGAAAATTGTTTGCTGAGTATTTATTTGTTTCACCAGTTCACCTTTTTCACTGCTGTCACTAATTATGTGAAGAGTGTTTCAGTCTCATTTCAATCTCTTTCTTTCGAAAACTTCAAATTGGTTGAGCGTATATACCAAGAACGTATGAATATACGTGGCCGCGTACACGCACCGTGCGAGTCTCGCTTGCAAACATGACAAGTGCCATGGCTGTTGAGTTATTCACTCTTTTTTTTTTTCTTTTAATAAAAAAAATGTATGAAAAATTATTGTTGATGACTTGATATAAATTTCCGCATAAGATTTAAAACAACGAATTTTTCGTTTGGCTAAAATTTTCCATGAACTTAATTGACGGAGTTTAGCAAGTTTTCAACTGCGTAACCATTTCGATTTCTTTGAAAAATGTGCACTTCGAAACCTGAAACTCAGTGGGGTAGCGTTTACTTCGGTCGCAGCTGTAGGGAGTGCTCTGTCTGTACCGGCATAACACTTACCGATTGGTCACTCCAGACTGCGGTCAATTATCTTCCTTCACTTTTCTCTGCCTTCACGTTTTTCTCTCCGTGTTACACGTATAGGTAACATCCCTTGATCGATTGGTCATATTAAAAAAAGAAAAGAAAAGACTTTAATTATGTAATGACAAGTACGTTTATCAAATACAGAATATACCCTAAAATACATCATTATCACACATACAAATATCATACCGACTGATACGATATAATAAGGAAATCCCCAATTATCAAACTGGGAACAACCTGCCCATGAGCAATGTGAGCAATGCAAGGACAAACAATCGTTTTCTCGAAGAACCCAAATTTCCTCAGTTACTGATAGATTATAAACCTGTCCAAGAAGCTAAGAATAGTAGGAACCACTGATAATATGATGAAATAGAATTAGTTTTATGGCCTTACGAGACATTTTTATAATTAGAGTTAAGCAAATTATTAGCTCGGGCGTCAAACAGATTATGGATACAAAAGTTTTTCATAATAATTATTTATTTACTCCAATCTGCTGGTTTTACTGGACTTTAATCTCCAAATATTTCTTTCATAAAAATTATAATTTAAATAGCAAAAGGTCACTCCTGTTTATGTGTGACGTGTGCACCTCCATCACAACATGAAAAGTTGTCATTTGCCTATTACCAATTTACTGGTCAAAGACAGATGTTTAGTAACAAAATCAAAGGGAAGGGAGTAGCCTTTTATAGTCTTACAAAATTTCCTGCGAATTATTCTTCTTCTTATGAACTTGTGGATAACATAACAACGATTATATTCGATCTAAAGTGGAAAATTGAAAGATAGAATTTCTTTTTTTAAATTTTTACCGGTCTCAAGGTCGTATTACATAATGAACAGTCAATCTCTCAAAGCTAATTTACCCAGATAGACCATCGGCATCAATACATTCTTTATATTCTTTTGCAGTGAATGAAAGCTTGTCAGCCAAAAGGCTGGTGGATTTAATTCAGACGATGCGTGGTGTTGTGCAGATTAGTTATTGTGGTTATTTTATTGGGTAGAGAATTGGAACAACTAATGCAAACAGAAAAACTATATTCACGCAACGAGTGAGTTCGTTAACCACAAAAGCATTCGGGGATTGAATGTTTAGTGCTTAAATTAAGTGGCAAGAATTTTTGCCAAATTTCGAAATTACATATGTTACAAGGCTACGAACAAGTAAGAATATTATTATTGGCTTTGGCCGAATCTTCTCTATGCATCATCTTTATCTTAAAATAGGAAAGAAAAAAAACTTCATTTTTTTATTTTGCTTTTGAAAACAGACATCAGTTATCTCGGCTTAGGCTGTACTATGGGTGTTTCCTTTAACCAATTCGACCTACTTTCACCACCAATAACTGTCTGAAAAGACCTTTAATGTTTTCAGTAAATTTGAAACCGTTGCGCGCAGTATGTTTACCAAAGATAAAGACCTATATGAAGACAGAGGGACAGACGTAGGCAGGCAGAAGTACAAACAGACAAATAGACATACAAACAGGCAGGCCTACAAATGGGCAAACAGACAGATAGACCGACATGTTAAAATCCATTCAGAATTTGATGCTTTTCAAGCACACGTATGGATGATTTCTGAAGCTTCTTTCGGGGTCTCAGAGAAACTATTCGATAAAATAAGTGTACCGTCATCCCTCGCTGGTTGTTATAAAAGCAATTTCAATATTTAAAGTTTTTGTATTAGGTGTTTTCAGTTTATTCAGATGGTAAGGATGGATGCAAGTACATTTGCTCAGGATGTCAGACTGCATGTCAATCTAATATGCTGCATGTTCAATGCGTACACCTTCGTTCTTGTGTGTAAAGATTGATGAAGAAATTCGGATGATATTCAAAATGATAAAAAAACAAACTGCTTACTGAGCACTTGCGAAGGTTTTATTCCCCTATGGTTGCTTTTAGTTTTCTATACCAATCTTTTAGTTCTTTCGTATGTTTTATCAACGTATGATTTGCTAAAATGACATGACATCTAATATTCATTGATAAATTATGCATTTTATTAATGGCTTTTTTTTATTATTTTGCATTATTCTTTTTTGTATCTAACTTCACTTGAAAAATTTTTGATTTTCATTTTTTCGCTAAATTTGTATTAAAAAAGCGAAATAAACCAAAACAACATAAAATAGTTTTTTCTGTTCATTCATAATCTTTCGTTCATTTTCTTTCTTAATTTAGGTCTTTTTATCTGAATTGCTGAAAATGTCAACCAAGCAAAAATCCTGTTAAAATAATGATTAGTCAGAGCAAGAGATATTAACAAAAAAGAGAGAAAGAAAAACGGGGGAAAAAAACGAACAGAAAACAAAACATAAGTAAATGCTGCAACAAAATACATTTTATGCTTAAAATCCTTTTAAAAGAAAAAAAATGTCTGGAATATCTTTGCTTGTTGTTTCATTTTTTTTTTATTTTCTAAATGGCGATAATCTTTGAATTATTACTTATAAGCATGCCAAAGCGTATTAAACAACAACAGTAATGTTATGAAATAAAAGTAAATTTGGCAGTTTGTCAGTCTCCAGGTAAAAATGAATAATTTTTATATATTTATGAACGCGCGTTTATGTGTTCAAAGAGTAAAATTTTAACATTCTTTAATGTTCTTAATAACGAACCCATTAGAAGTTGTTCAGTGTGTGTTTTAAAACCCTTTTCTCCATCACGGATAGCTTATACAAAATTTCTTATGTCTTTTGTAGCCCAACGGTACACGTATTAAGCATTGCGTAAAGTATACATCAATGTAAGTTTGGAAGTCATTCTACGTGAAACCGTTTGTTTGCCCATTATCTGCTGGGGATTGGGGGTAGAATTTTGCTAGTCAATGGCCATATATCGCGATCGGCCGCAAAGTGCGCTTGTTTCTCCCAAGAAACTGCAATTTGCGAACCCATAGTCGGCAATAATCTAACATTTCTTATTCTAAGAATAATAGAAAAATTATTGATATCATCATGTAACCGATTATAGCGTGTTGTTCTTGGTACCCTACGGAAGGTTTTTAATTTCGTTTTCTATTTCTTTTAGTATCTATTACAGGTGTGAAATTGAAAAGTCCCGAAAATCATATGAGAGTCTCTATGATGTCATTTTCCGTCAAGCGTCCAGGTCAGTCCGTGCTTAGCCTAGAGCATGTGCGACAAATAGTTCCTAAAGCGAACTGACACACTCAGCAAAATATTTTGCATTTTTAATGTAGTAGTGTAGCGACAAGATTCGTCCTATGGCGACTATAACTTACCTGTGTGTCTTTAGCTATTTAAAATTTATTTAAAGACGAAAATAATAATTTGGTCATAGATATATTAAGTTTGTACAGATGTATAGAGTATTCTGGAGAACTTGTGACACACCCATCCTTTATTGTACCGGGCGATTTACAATCACTATCTGAATTGATCTAAGCTTGTTTATCCTTTTTGTTTTTATGCGTTCAACCTACCGACCGCATTTTCGAGGTATTTTGATGAGATTTGGTACACCGACCCAAGGACAAAAGCTATTGGAAATAATTCGGCGGAAAATTTCTCGCATAACGACTTGTTCCGAAAAGTCGTCATGTGATTAACTGTATGGAGGAAAGTGGCGTAACGTATTGTATGTCGGGCCGTGGATTTATTCGTTTATTTGTTAGAATCTCCGGTCATTGTGAATACTTGTTATTAGGTTGCTTTTAGAGTGACTGCTTATGAATGTGAGGGGAAGGCAAAAAAAAAAAAAAAAAAAAAAATAGCTACAAATTACCCAAATTAATTAATTATTTTTGGTCAAAACGAACTATATTTTTTTTATTTACACATATGCAATACGTATATATTTACATATATCATAAATGTAAATATAATATTAATGCATGCACAAGTGTTCATGTTGTATGCGAGACATGCTAATCTGTATGGTATATTGATTTTACCACACTTTTTTTTCCAAGAAATTCTAGAATAACGATTTTATTATGCTACACTGCGCTCAAAGGCATCTAACGTAAAAATATTTTCAATAACTTACGTATGTGTAAGTAAAACAGTCGGTGCAATAAAATCGACTCGAGTCGAACATCAATTCACTTTTATTTTATTTGTTTCAAGTTGAGTTTATGTAAAGTATTTTTTCTATTTGTACGCTACGTTGCTTGTTGTGTAAGTTATATAAACTTCTGCGGGTGTATGTAAGGTTTAGAATGCCTGGGAATAAACCCACCTTTCATTATGTCGATCGATTTTTAAGCACCCTAAGCTTGTCTATCTATCTGTCCAACTGATGTCTGTCCATGAATTCTTCTGCTCAATCTACAGGCAATTCTTCTAATCCCCTTGCACCTAATCGTTTCTACGAAAACTCAAGCTTCATATGGTAAAATCGTCTAACTTTCAGAATTTCATGGCTAAAATTGGTTCATAATAGCAATTAGACATAGTCGTTAAATTTACTGAACAACAGGACAACACAGGCCATCTTTCATATCGCAACTCACATAAGAGCTGTCATGGATAATAAACTGTTTTGGGCGCCGATACGACATAGAGGCCTTCGTGAAAAACATACCTGTAGGATATTTAACGGTCGGCTTTGAGCGACGGTAATATTTTCACTTATTTGGTTTTATCTTTCGGACAAAACAACATTTTATCATCAAAATATAATTTTATGGTTTTTTGAGGATTTTCCGTTTTGTATGCTTTAATCCCATCAACATTTTATTTGAAAGGATAAAGATTGTATTGTATACGTGATAGCAAAACTTATATAATAATTAATTTAGGGAAGTCTGTGCATAAAATATTTAAATATATAAACATTTTGAATAAAATATACTTCACATCTTTTGTTTTAATAAATAATAGTATTTCAGCACCTGGTTTTGAAAGGTGAAAGAATATCAAATTTCTTATCTGCAGAAGTTCGAATTGCAAAATTTTTCCCAAATATGTTTCGTTTTTCTAGTTTACCGTGGGATTTTAGAAGTCCTAATAACAAAAACTTTAAACTGTTGTATGCCTACTGCACGCTCCATAGAATCTTCATAGTAGTTTTTATTTTAGTGTCTTTTGTAATACGTAAGACTTGGGCAAAAATACACAAAGCCAAGGTGTTCTCGGTTTATCTCGCTATCTAGTTATGTGCTTTGTGCAATTTGGCCCATTTTCAAAATACGTGCGAGAACCTGCTAAGTTTTTGCAAAATTTAAAGTTGTGATATCCAAATGTCAATGTAGAAAAACGGACAGATAGACGGACAGATTGAAAATGGACAACGCAAGGCGTGATGCTTACACTGAAGATGGACAGACGGAAGACGAACAAGCAGAAAACCGATAGATGGACGGCGTATTCAGAATTTGCTACTGATCGAACTTGTTATATAGTTCATAGCATTCCTGCATCTTTCTGGGCATTGTAAACATTTTGACACAATGAATATACATCTGTCATGCCATTGTGGGTACGAAAATCCTCTGAAAAACAGTCCCTGTTAAGGCCTAAAAGATATTTCTGTCTTGCTGCGTTATTAGAACCTACCATAGCCTGTGCAACCTGTTGTTCCATTGTTTTGGAACAACAGGTGTTGATGGTGTTTGACGAACACCATTTTTTTCTCTAACATTCCATACATATTTCAGTTGCCGCGACTTTATTTTGCATAGTCCAGCTGATGATCGATTGCACACAGCACAGTGGACTCATACAATATATAAAATCTTTGCAATGCGAAGAAATATGTAAAGGAAGCCCGATAAATTGTACTCAGCCACTATCAACGTGAATTATGCAATAATGATGCAAATGACCCAACCAATCAGTTAATAATCCTCCTAGTTGTGTATCTGCTTGAAATCAAGATTACAATCTTAAAATTAGTCGCACTTATATTTAATCACCAAAAAAAAAAAAAAAACAAAAAAAAAAATCGTTTCATGCTTTACGAAAACCAATAATTTTCTGTTATTTATTTTACGTTTTTAAGGTATTATTAAGTCCGACAGGTTACTCCCCCAATTATAAAGCGCAGCCATACGCAGATAAGGTAAACTGAGTACCGATAATTTTAGTTCATGTGATTACATAAAGATATAAATAGTATTGTGTACATAAAGAAATAAACAAGTTTGTAGCGAATATTAAAAAAATGTGTGATCTTGTTTTCATACCCATCACCGGAGGATGGGAGGTATATTCATTTTGCCGAAACGTTTGCAACGCCCACAAGAAAGGAGGACTCCAAAGAGTATATGTAGTTTTGGTTGGCATCAAATCCTGAATAGATTTAACCATGTCCGTTTGTACGGTTGTCCGTCTGCCCGTCTGCGCAATGTCTGTTTTTAATATTCACCTGGCGGCAAAAAAGAAGCTGTCGGCTTCAAACTTGGCATTACAAACATTACAAGTTTTTGCAGGCAGGTTGGTATTGAAGATGGGCCAAATTGGTGGAAGGACACGCCTATGTGTTTTTTGCTTATTACTGCATACGATATCCATATGTCATATGTATTTGCACTTTTATTCTGAAAATAGAAATGACCAGCCGCTCCCACCCAATCTTATGGAGGGTGAAAATTCAATTTTTTTTTTATGATATCGATGACGGGTATAAAAAATTCGTTCATGACCGAATGAAATGAATACAATTTTGTTAGTTGTTTGTACAATGATAAATTTATGCGCTGCCCTCTATTGTCTCTTTATCTAGAAACTCTTATTATATAAACTTTAATCCTAACATTTTGTATACATTTTACTATGAATTATTTTCTTTTCTTGTGATTATTAGGGTCAGTGGATCCACAATGATACAGATGGGTATCTGTTTAAAGAGATAGGAAACCATCGGAAACTTAACGAATTCAATACAATTCACACGAATATCGTATTGTAATTTTTTCACAAAATTTTTCGCCTAGAAAGAAAAAAAATCTATTTAAAGAGCACAGCAACAACAAAAAAAAAAAAAAAAAGAAGAAAGCAAAATGTTAAGACTCTCAAAGAGAAATATTCAAATAAGAGTTCAAAAGGCAAGTTAAACGGAAAGAAAAGAACGAAAACCAACATTAAAGCTAAAAATTGAAAAGATTTTACTGAATTCAAAGGAAACCAAAAATGCAAATAAAGAAGAAGAAAGCATGTATCGACAACGATTACTGAGATACGATTACACCAACTTATATATGTGAATGATGTGTGAATAAATTTTAGAAAGAGGGCGCTTTTGCCGTATAATTCTTATTAAAGACAGAATTTCAATAGAATTCCTTCGAGTGACCACTTAAGACAGAAATGGACGAAGTGCAGGCAATGGTTGCAAATATATATAACACTTTTGTAAAGTTCATTAACAACGCTTGGAAGTTTGGGATTAAGCTCTAAATGATGCTGGACGCGAAAATGCTGCCTACGTCAACGCACGTCTTTTCTGCTTATGTAGGCATTATTCGGTTAATCGAACTTTGGTCTCCTTAACAACAATATTGTTATCATCAGCACAAATTTTCGGGAGTAGTAGATGATATTGAAATTCTCTTACAAACGGGTGACCGACACTAGCAAGCTTTCCATTGGAGCGTATCATAAAATCTTAATCGCTTCATGAGGCATAGTCACATATCTACGTAACTTAATCACAAGAAGACCCATCCCTTCAAGTTAAGGTGACAAACCTCGCTTGCGACGAGAATTACTAAGCTCCACCACTTAGCGGCCCCTACGATACCTGGTACGGCAAACATGGTAGATTGAGTATGAGCCAAAGTCTTCCCTTTGGACAGGGCGGCACGACCTATGTAACACCTCAGCATTTACCGCTTCCGCAATTTCGGGATAGCTATAGTCAGAACCCATAACGGCCCTCTCCAGCTTTTAAGATTCTTACTCTCTCGCGCAAATATTTTGCAAACAATGAAAACTGCGTGTACGTGTTCTTTGCCAGAGTTTGAAAGCGTGCAACCGTGGTAACCACAATGCGAACTATAATGCTATTCGGCTGTCGGTATTATGATAACATAGCCCCTTTATTAGACAGTTTAAATACGTGCTCACATACATTCTAGATTGTCATCTAAATTTTGTCCAATCTTCTATATTAACCTGAGACTGTTTCGCCTTCTCAAAGAACGTGTGGATGGCACTTTTTTTATTCAAATTCTTTAATTAATTAGTATATGTTATATATTACATGTTATTAATACTTGTATTAATGTTAGTTTAAAAAGAAATTTTATCCAAAATTTAATATTCTTTGAAGCCGAGAAAAGCATTCTTTCGAATTCGATGAACTTCGACATTTGTACGTTTGCTGCAGTTGTCAGGACGCTGTGTCAAACGAAATCTAATAAAAAAAAAGATGATGTGAAGACTTTTGCTTTCAATCCGCAAGTAAATATCCTTTTGTCGTTTCTGTAGACACGTATTCAAAAGCGGAAGCCGTAAAACTCTTGGAACGGAAACAGTTACAATTTGATTCCAAACACTACCAATTGCTTGCCCATCCGTCATCATTGTAAATATGCAAATACATATATAAATTTCTATATATATATATATATATATATATATATATATATATAGGAGCGTACAAGTGTGTGACCGAGCAAGTTGGAAATAAGTAAAATTTGCGATTTTCTCTTTCTTTGCATTTTATTTCGTAAAGTGTCATTGTCGTTCAGCGGCTTGCTCTATCCCCAACAAGAGAATAAGAACAAAAAGGAAGAAGAGGAAACTTTTTGCAATATTTTTCTGTAGAATTTTAAATATTTATGAGTTTCTTCGTTTTTATGTATATTTGGCTCAAAATAAAAAAAAAAAGGAAAAAAATGTTATAAAATTATTATATTTCTTTCTTTACTAAGGCAAGGACGCGACAATTAAAATCCAACTGCGAGACTAATTGTAACTTTTCGTAAAGAATATTTTAAGCGTATTTTAAAGGGCCAATTTGTTATCATAAGTCCTGTTTATATGGCATGTAGCGTATGTTCATATACCGTATAATATATATATATATATATATATATATATATATGTATATTTACGCAGATGTTAACGGAAGTTTATGGTTGTAAACATGGTTAAGTTTCTTGCTTCTCATTCTTTCGTTTTCTTATACAAAAATAATAAAAGTTAAAGTGCTAAGTAATTGCAGTTGAAAGTTTTGTAATTATACGCCAGGAAGGTTGTAAATGTTTAAAGTCAACAATTGCATGCCATGCATAGATAAGGAAGGAAAGAAAAATACGATCTCAGACGATTGACTTTGAGTAAATAACAAAAAAGAGAGAGCGAAGAAAAAAACAAAACACTTTAGAAAAGAAAAAAAAATAAATAAAAGTGCAAGCAATGTGATTTAAAGGATTTAAAACGGTGGTGGACTTTTATGTGATTTCAAATTAATCAAGTGCTGAACTTAACCTTAGCATAGGTTTATGTGGCACGCGTTCGCATTTACGTTTACGGTGACGGGTCAAGTTTGTCTTTTAACGTAAGGGTAAGAGAATGTTTTGGTTTATTTTGAACTGATGGTCTATTAGTACGGGAGCTGGGGAAGAGATGTCATTTTAGACTTTGCGCTATTTTTGAACTGTCGGCATATAAAAAATCAGTGGTTTTTAAATAAAATTTATTTTACGTGAGGAGGATGGAGCTAAACTGTTGTCTCTGGGTCTCTAAATACCCAAGGGAAGTAGTACAATAACCAGAACAGGTACCAGTTTGTTGCGATTTTTGGTCTGGTGATATAATTGAAAAATATTTTTGGAAAAATGCTCATGTATGGATGGGATCAGCGACTGCACTATTCGTTTGGCTTTTGCAATGCGCCTGAAACTAATGCCGTGAGTGTCAACGCTTAGTTCTAGCAAAGATGTATTAAGTTTGTGCGGATGTATACATCATCCAGATGAAGTTAAGATAGACCCAGCTTTCATTATATCGAATCATTCAGAATCACTTTCCGATCTAAATTCTTATTAAATCTACAAGTCGAAAGTCGCTGTTGAAGACGGTACGGATCGAACCGCTTTTACAACCACTTTTCATATAACTCTGTACTTTGAAAAGCGGCGTATCTGTCTAGTTGCAAGATGGTGTAGGGTATTTACTGTCGGATCTTGTCCCACTATAGTGTAAAAAACCGAACGCTATAATATGCACTAAATTAAACACTTGGATAAATTAAATATCATTGTATTATATATATTGGTGTAGTTCTTTCCCTGCTCAGTATGATTCATCTAAATTGAACTTGTTTTTGCGTTTAAGTTTTTACCGAAGATCCAAAACCTCGCGATACATTCCCTTACTATAAACTTGCAGAGAATTGTTTAGGAACATTACAGAGACGTCACAAGTCATAAGCATTACTTTTTGGGGTATTCTTCATGATTTGAAAAACTTGTTTCATAACAAAATTGATATTGAAGAGTTTTGTTATGATTATTGCTCTGGAATATCAAATTTTATACAAAGATTACGTGAAGGAAATACATGGTATTCTTTAATGGTTAGTGACCGGCCGCAAACTTGGGATTTGTTAATCTAAAACATGCGTAAGTAATCAGTTTGCACTCACTATTATTATTATTCATTCTGACTAAAGAAATAAGTTTTAGGATAAAAAGTAGGATGGGCACTAGTAATGAAAGCTATAGACTAGTTAATCGGATATAGATAAATATGGGTGGTGGGAGATTGTTAGGCAGTTTAGTGTGGTAAGGTAATGCGATCATCGATGTAAAGGGTAAAGTTGCCACCTTTGAGAAAGGACTTCATGGGGTTGATAAATGTAAGCATTAACAAGAGAAACATATGTGGACCCAAGCATTATAAGTGTGAAAGAAAAGGTGAACTATGTTCTACAGTCAACTGATTTCATAAAGAAGGTACAAAGAAACGATTTCCAAATCTTTAAACGAAAAAGCGATTCTAGAGCTAAAAACGAGCATCGTTAGTGTTTGCTGTAGCTCTGCTGAAAACCCTTTTATGCAATTAGTTTTAATAAATTGTTCTATGATTCCTTTCATCTTTAGGTGAGCTAAATTAGTGTCAGAACCTTTGCGTCCCTTAATAGAACTATTACGGATGAGGAGCGTTTGCCGCAGATTTCTTCCTTTTTCGACGGGAACGAGCACAGAAAGCTGAACTGAACTGAAGTACACTAATGATATGAAAAGCATTGATGAATGTTTCATAGTAGCGCTACTTGCAGTAAGCATAAGTCCCATCACTTGAAAGTATGTCAAAGCTCTCAGTATACCTTATGCCAGTCTTGGATACCTTATATCACATCCGATCTCTCAATATACTTTATGCCAATTTCGATTGCTTTATGTTATGACTGCTTGAGGATAGAATCTGACCATAAAATGTATAAATGATCTAATAAATCTGTTTCCATTGAAACCTTGAACGCGAGACTTTAATCTCTTTTTCATATAAGGCATCGTGATTACACAAAGGTAAGCAGAAACACATACACAAACATAAAAGGAATACAATCCTCTTTGCTAAAACCATATGTAGACCCTTCAAGGCTTATGTAATCATTCAATTCTTTCCTAGCAGTGAATGAAATGTTAGAAAAAAGCCGATCGGCTGTTAAAAGAAAAAAAACACATTAAACACTTTTTTCCGCAAAATATAAAAATTTTTGAAGCAGAAAGGCAAAAGTGCAAAAGAGAAAAAACTTTATTTAAATTTACAATGACTATTAAATATAACACACATTTTTGTTTTGTTGCCTGCAACTATGTAAAGCAAATTGACATCATTTATTAGAAAAAATATTTGCACAGACAGCGAAATATATAATATACGGTGTGTGCTGTGTGCTCTGTGCTGTGTGCTGTGTGCTATGTGCTGTGCGGCTGTATGTACTGGGTCTGTAGCGTTAGCCAAAAACGAAAAATTCTACTACTACTACTACTACTACTACTATTATGTAGTGACGACGGTCGGTCGGCTGTCGTTCTAAATGCGTTTGACAATAAGACCGACTGACGGTATAATTTTACATGATTTGTTGGAAATTAAGTTTAGGCTAAAATAATATTTTTTTTATTTCGTTTCTCTTGTTTTCTTTGTGTGCGAGTTTGGTTACTTTATAGTAGTTTGTGGAACAATTTTATGAGGCTAGCCAATAATCTCACATATGGGTGAACATGCCAACCGATGTGCTTTTATTGCCTGCAATGAAAATTTTTGGGCGAACTATTTTCATCACTTTTTGGTTTTTATTTGTTGTTCTGTTGGTCGATATAAATGCCCAACAAATAAACTAAACGGAACGGATTTGCGAATAACAACAATAGCAACAATCGCCAACATTTTTCAACACAAATGGCAACAAGTATAAGCTAACACACAACCATATGGTAAATGGACAAAGAATTTGATAAATAGATAGAGAGACGAACTAAATTCAAAAACTTCCTTTCGATTTGTACTACATTGAGTGCTTCTTTTTTTCGAACGGTTCTCTTTGCTTTTTCCAAATATTTTTGCTAGTAGCATAAATTCAACGGAAAATCCCGCTATAAAGCAAATTTTTACTGATATCAAGCTTTAAGTATTGAATTTCTTTTAATAGGGCTTTTAGCAAAAAAACCAGAGAAGAAAAAAACTTTCCACGTTTATTTTTTTAATATCGGAAATATGTTTATAACAAAGAGGAAAAACGTAAACTCTTACAATCACCATTGAACAATGAGCCAAGGGAACATTTTTATAACCAGTACATCCTAAGGCTTACTGCACGTAGAAATACGCATTGAAGGAAGTATAAAGTATTTGAACCAAAGTGTTTTTGCCGTCTATTTGTATGTGTGCGAGTGATTCTGTTTTTTGAAGTAACAATAGAGGCTTTAAAATTTTGTGAAAAAAAAGATACGAAATGATTTAGTTTCCGTTATCTTAACAATAATAAAAAAGCTTAGCTGTAATACAAGAATTGTTGGCATTTAACTACAATCTATATAGTTTTTTACCTTATTAAAATCAGTAAGACAAGTTTGAGATGCAGTTCGAATCGTCTCAAGAATGTAACGTTAATTATTAAAGAGTCTTATGTATACGAATAAGAATGTTATTGCCGGCCAAGACGGACCTTTACATAGCACAATCCTTTATCTATTATTGGGATAAAATCTTAATAAAGATGCCTCTTCTCCATTTACAACCCGTTATACGGAAGGGGGGAACCCAAAATGTAAACTGCCGAGGTCTAATCTTCGTAAAGTCTATCGTCTTGTCCAAGATCTTACTTTTATGGGTCATAGAATACTAAAAATGAGAGTTTGTTACTATAGAAAGACTTGCTCTTCATAACTACCCTTATATCGAGTGGGCCCGAAGAAAGGACCTACGTAGTCTATATATGGTAAATTTAATTTCTAAGTTAAACAATCTTTTGCGGACCTGTAAAAAGTTAAAATCTGTACCGATTTACCATACAAACCGTACAATCAGTTATATAACAAAAGATTGAAAATAATGGCCCTTCCCTTCACGCAAGCAGTTAGTGTTTCGAATTATCAATAAGAACTGATTTTGGTCCAGACATTTTTGGAAGTTGCTCATGTTTCACACCTGGGCCACAACACATCAATGTGTACCATATGTCGTCGGCATATCTCAAAAATTGCAATCTGTACGTTGAATATAAAAATGCATGGGCAGACGGACGGAGATGCTCAGAAAATGGTCTTGAATTAATCAGTATAAGAACAGGTTAATCTTGGTTAATCCACTCAAACTTAATACATTGTGCATAAGCAAATGTTGAAAGGTACAAAGAGGCCAAAAGCAGATAATATATATATTTTTGGAAAATATAAGGTGCTTGTCTTTCTCTATACTTCACTATTGTCCAAAATACGAATGATGAAAATGTATAATAAAGCATAAGAAATTTTCGAATCCAGCCGAATATAACTTTCCTTGCTCCTATTTTAGACTTTTCATTTGGAACAAGCAGAAATTTGTATCATAAATCTCGTATAAGAATATACGTAAGAATCTGGTCCGATTGAGGCAATATTTTTTTACGTTTTTGTAGTAGATTTGGATTTGAATTCGATATCACTAGTTATGAAGCAAATGTAGAAATTCTAGAATAAACAAACACTTTCTTGGAGTCGGTAGTTACTCAAGATTCGCATTATATTAAATGTCACTTTTTGCTTTCTTTATCTGTCTCTGGCTTATGTCGATATCATGTTTTGCGAGTAGACCAACCGTCAATGGGAGATCGATTTTAAGAAGAGACCACGACTAACAAGGAAACATATATATATAGGAAAGTCAGTTACGTTTCAAATCTCTGTCCTCAGACTAATGCATGCAAAAGTTGGCATTTGGATAATTGCCGGCTTACCACTTAGTCGGACTTAGGATTCTATATTTATTGTAAGAGAGCTTATTGCTAGCGCGCCTAGGAACACATCTACTCTACTGAAGATAGCATTCTACCTTGATTAGTTGCAAGTAATTACAAGTGTAAGCCGCTGCCAAGCTATAAAGTTGAGAGAAATAAGGGCGAGTTTAAGATCCGCGTTTTATTTCCCCGCAGATAGAATGTTTTTAAATGCAACAAAATGTGATGCTGTGAGTAAAAGGAGTTTAATGAAATTTTTTGAATCAGACCGTATGTGAAACAATGCCAAGCTATCGTAATTTCTTTAAAGCATTATCTTATGTATTACGCAATATCTTAATTGCTTGTTGGGAAATTTCTCTAAAAACTAAGCAAATAAATATGAATCTCTCTGCCACGGCCGAAGACAACGAAATTCAATTATCGTATCAAAAATATTGTAATTATTTTAAAAAGTTTTTTTTTTGGAATCCGTATCCTAAAGCATGGTTCAAAATAAGTCTTAGCTAATATTATGTATAGTTTTTTTTCTTTCTTAGATATGCATTTAATATGCAATTTTGTCGACACAGATACACATGGAAACACATTTACACTGTAATCCAATTTAAAGTCAATTTCAAAGATTTAGATTACAAGAATAATAATAATAATAAGAATAATAATAATAAGAACAACGACAACAACAACGACAGCAATAAGAACATGAAACGTAACAATAAAGTAAACTATCGTAGAAAGCATTCCAACTAGAGTCACTTACTATAACTATAACCATAGATAGTATTGTGCTGTTATTTGCCTGGAGTGAAGGGAAACTTCTCTAAATGAAATTTATGATTTTTCTCCACAACACGATGAAGACGACCTCAGAATTTTTTGGTTAATTTATTTAAAAAGAATTAAATAAGAAAAACTCAGCCAACCGAACCAACCAGTAAATGAATTTTTTTTTTTTTTTTACAAAATCATCTTTTTAAGCTTGTAAAACACAACTGAATGTGAGTGTGTTTGTTTGTTTGTGGGCGTCTATGTATAAACGATTGCTATACATATGCACACTAATCTCTATTTAAATTTAAAAGTACAATGTGTGATGTGATGCTCGACCGTCCATTGAAATGTTTTCCATCCATCTAACGTTTACAAGAGTGATAATGGAACTAAATTAAATCAAATGAAGCCAAACGAAAGAATGATGGATAACGATAAACGCGTGAAATAAAAAGAAGAGCAAAAGAAAAAAAAAAATTAGATTATCAAGTACCTAGTAATTCGAGTTACACTCATACACTCCTCTCTATTCGTTAAATAGGCAAACTTTCCTTCAAAAAAAAAAAAAAAACCGAAAGAGATTAAAATTATTGCAAACCAAAAAAAAGACAAGAAAAAAAAGGAAAAAGCAGAAGGAAAAAAAACTAGAATAAATTGTTTAAAAATAATTGAACTGAACTCACTGACTGACTGGCAATTGCTGAAAACATCAGCATCAACAACATCAATGACACAAAGCGAAAAACCCGACAACGTACAGTAAAAGTTAACGGTTCTCGCTCCTTACTTGATATTACTTTCGATTCTCTGCTGATTCTTATGATTTTTTTCTTTCTTTCTTTTCCCTGCCGCTGGTGTTGCTGGTGCTGCTGCTACTGCTGCTTCCAACATTGTTTCACAACTGCTGCCACTCTAAACGAGTCTATTCGGTTTTCGCTAGGTACCATTGTCTATCTAGTATCTATTAATGAATTGTACATGAAGTAGTTTTTTTTTTTTTGTTTTGCTGTTGTTGTTGTTGTTATTTTTCTTCAACTTTCTGTCTTTCTTTTAATGGCATAAGCACGCATAAAAGTCATCCGCAGTGCTTTTAACATTTCCGCATTTAGAACGAATTGAATTGAAATACTATTGCGACAAGACTTCGCCATATTCACGGATTTTTTATGTTTTCTTTTCCATCATTTTTATTTTCTTTGTCTTCTTCGCAAAATTCGTTAATTAAAGGTATTTGCAGATAGCTTTTAAAAAAGAAGAAAAACATTCGTTTAACTTGGTAAATCTGTGCTATTTGAGATGAAGAAGTTCTTGAAATCATTAAATCACATACTCTACGCATGCATAACACAGAAATTACATAAGTAAATATCGCCATAAAATAAATAAAATCAAAGCAATCACTTGTAAGTATGAGTAATGATCTAATCCTTAAATATGATCTTTTCATAGAGAACTTTATTATGCAAGAATCATTTTAGTCAATCCTGCACCTATGCAGGCAAGGGCCCTATATCTAGGAAAGAACCATTCAGATGTAAAAGTTGAAATATCAAGTTTTCTATGTCAACATGTTAGGCTGCCTCATAGCAGAGCAGATACGTGCTGTGACTGCCAAGTGAACGTTCGCGAGTATAAGTTTCAGTGCGGTCGTATGGTCGTAGCTAGAATGAACGCTTGGTCCGTAAACACTTTACCGACTTTTAGTTGTGGCCACTTCCTGTTTTTTGTCTGTTTGCTTGCACTCTGTCACAGATTCGTACCTGAACTATGGGTATTCAAAAGGGACTAGGAAGTGAAAGGCGATTGCTTCCACAAAACAGTGCAGATTATGGTGATCAAATATTCAATTTCGATTTCGATTTATTTATGGTTTGTCACTGCAACGCTTATGCATACACGTTGCATACTCGAGGGGAAAACACTTGGCCGGTATAAAGCTCTCCTGAGGTTTCATTTCCTAACATTGATTGACATTAAAGCGCGATAACATAAAAGCTCAAAGTGAAACCATTATCATAAAGTAGGCTTAAGTCGTAAACTTCTATATAAAGAAATTTTTGGAAAATTTTATCTCTCTTTCTCTTGCGATATTAGAATAAAAAGGCGGTTTACAATAGTGTTTCATATATGTTGAGTTTCGCATCGCAATACATCACTCAATAAATCGTCGGTCTGATGCGATAACAGAGCGAAAAGACGTCACCCACGGCACACAGAGAACAAGAGAGGCTATCTTGCAGTTCAAAAATAAGCCATAGTGCCGGAGCCTATCTAACAATTCCAATATTGAATGTTCGCGGGATTTTTGGGAACAACCACACTCACTACGAAACGTCACGAAGTCACCACGCGATCGTTTATTGTACCTGACCTTTGTGATGCGACAAAAGCACACTTAAATTTGGAAGAACTATGCATATGTACTTACCGGCCATGAGTTGTTGCTAATATGCGCAAGAATTTAATGTGAAATATCTCGTACTTTTTTTTGCCGCAATCGAAGAGATCAACGATATAATTATCATAATTTATGTAAATGATTTATGGAAGAATTGATTAATTTCAAGGTTCAAGGAGTGTTTGGTGATATTAAAAAACTCAACCCATAGCCCTCTTCTCTACTTCAGCTCTTCAATTTTTATCAAATTGCAAACAAACATAAGTAAATGAGTTTCTTTCCCATTAGAAAATTAATTCATTTGAAAGAATTACCAAGTTCATAGGCGAATTAAACAATAAAATAATGAAAAAGAATAAAAAGTAAAAAATGAAAAATAAATAAGAGTTTCAAGTATGGCAAGGTGCAGAGATGTTAAGAAGAGATTCTCTTCTCTACTTTCCGGTCTCTCTCTCTCTTTTTCAACGACTGGCCAACGGCAATTGCACAAATTCATTAGAGTATTATTGTTAATTAACAGAAAATTACGTAATTAAAAGAATTTACTTGAGACTAAATACAAAAAGACTATAACGGAGCCAGCGACTCAAGTACGACCAGTCTGATGGTGAAGTGGTGGAATATAGAAAATTGTGCAAAAAAAAAAAAATTACAAAGGAAAAAAAAAGACGAAAAGGAAAACGATTAAAGAACAAATAAATGGGTAAAAAGAATTGCGAAGAAGCACTTGTTTCCTAATTGACAACCAACGTTACCAACCAACCAACCAACGGTGCCAGTTAAAATGATAAAAAATAAAAAAAATAAATAAATAAGAGAAAGAAAGAGAGAGAGAGAGAGAGAGAGAGAGTAAAAAAGCAGAAAAATTTTATTTAAATAAGTGGACGGTAGCTGTTTAATGGTTCATTGCTTGGTAGAGTTTAATTTAATTAGAAAATGGAAAAATCAATGAAAGAAGAAAAATGCATTTTGATTAAAAGTCTTAACTCACATCGCTACTAATTTCATGTTCGTAGTATGAGAGAACTCAATGTCACCGTTTCTATAATCATAATCGCTTTTGCTTTTAAAAAACTTAAACTTGAAGTTTTTTTTCTCTAAAAAAAAAAAATTTTTTTTTTTTTTTAACATTAAGCATTACTTATAACAATTTGTTAGTGTAATCTTATCTTGACCTACAGAGATAAAATAATTTGCTTTTACACTCTTCACTACAATTTTAAAGAAAAAAACAACAAAAAAAAAAACAAGTATAAAAATACATACGAACAAGCGAACACCTAACCTAACCAATGGAGTAAATGTAAATGGTACTTAAAAATAAAGCAAACAATAACAAAACTAATATAAGATATATATTTGTTTATTATTTTGTTTTTTTTTTAATTTTTTTTATAAAAGTTTTCTATATAAATTATGTGAAAAGTTGGTTGGTTTGAGAAAATATTCGGCGAAAATTCTTTGAAAATTATATGCTTAATACGATTTTTGCCAATATCTTATGAGGTATATTTTGGCATTGTGAGCATTCACTGATCATAGAAGAAAACAAATAAGAATACTCTAGTCGGACAAGGCCGGCAATAGGTACCCTATATGTTGCATAATTGTCATGAAAACCTTCTTATTGGAAAATACGCAAATGTTAAAATTAACAAAATTAGTTCACTTGTCACAGATTTTATAATTTTTCATTGGCTTCGACCATGACAAACCACATATTAGGCTTCGCCGTCACGGATGGATTTGCTTTTATGAGTGACTGAGGTCTAACAAATAGACCTATGTGGTCCAAATTCCCCATGGTTGATTTGCCAAGAGCAAATTTTCATCATAAAAGCTAAAAAACTAAACCTTTTTGGCATATAAAGCATTATTCATATTCATTGGAGTCCTTGTATGGGTTGGGATTCAAAAAATTGGCGCACGTTCTCCAAGTTCGATAAAGTTAATTTTTATATCAAAGTATTATTATTAACGAATTTCCATCAGAAAATTTTTCTAGGAGTCTTTGTCTCCTCCGCTTCGAAGTTTTCACGCCAATTAACAATGCGGAAATATTACTACTACTAGGCGATTTTTAGCCGGAAAGTCCATATACCACAATATTTTTTCTTATAACGATTTATTAAAAAAGGAAGTGAAGGACTGGCCAAGAAAGTGATCCGAACTGGTTTTGATAGCATACGTCCTTGGGTCAAGATACATCAATATACTAAAGCTCGTCAAGATATTTGGAAAATTGCGAGCTGTAGCTTAAATGCAAGTTATATGAAGACAGGATCATATTTTGAATAAGAGGTGAGTCTATTTTAAAAGCTTCTGGGTTTCACAACCGTCCGCAAAAGCTTAACATACCCTATAACAATATGTTGCTATGTTACAATTGTTTGATTTTGTAACAATTTTATTATCCCGTAAACGTAGTTATAAGGCGCTATATGGGAAGTGGTCAAAAAAATGGTTTCGTCCTTTGGACAAAACATGTCCGAGTATCAAATTTCACCATTATATATCCCAAAAATTTGCGGTCTGTGGGTTGAACGCAAGACACTATCGCGGACAGACGGACATAATCATTTAATTTAAATCAGAAAACGCTTCTGAACCGATTGGTGTAATAAAAAGCGGTTGTTACATATACCCGCACAAACGTGGTATGCTCTGCTCCACGACTAATAATACTTCCAAAGAATAAATTAGAAGCAAGCATTTCTTTTTGCTTGTGGTTTGGTTTAATTAGGAGGATAACCTACCTATGCAAGATATTTTGAATAACATTTACGGAAAAATTTATGTATATATCAATGATATGATATCTCTTTAGGCGACTGTCAAAATCTAATTTCAAATAGTGCCTGCGGAGACATTACAAATAACAATGTGCAATAGTTAGTTAGCGCTCAGTTACGCTTACAAAATAATATTTTGTAACAACATTTATGACAAAACTAAAAATATTTGAAGAAGGTGTCTTGTTTATCTAATGCGATAAGGCAATGGGTGAAATCTACATAGATTGCCATTTAAATTAACGGTGTAGATGTTGAGGGGAGAAACCATTGCAACGACTTAACAAAAAAAAGGAGTTCTTTTGATAACTATTTTTGGGAAAAAAATACTCGAAGAAAAATTTTTTTTTTTTTTTCAAATATTCAAAGCCTTGCAACATCGAAAGCACTTTTACGAGATGTCTTCATTATAATGCGCTTTACGATCAGCAGGGCAGCCAAAGCATATATAAATCCAAAAGGAAAAGAACTGAAGACATTGAATAGAAGAGACAAAGTGACACCAAATGGAAGTTTAACGAAAGCCAACCTATTTATTGAAACTTAAAATTTGTGCAAATTTTGATTAACATTTTCTGCATTTAGCGAAATCTAGTCATTTAGCGTAGGGTTTCTCAGAAAGTTTCCGTGAAATGAACACACACTGCCATAACATATCCTATAATAAGTAAAAACATAACACAACTTCGCTTAATACAGTTATTCATGTAACGAGTGTAACGGCTTGATCCGAACAGCTATTGCAGCAACATTTACGCATGTGCCAATGTCATCAAAATATTTCAAAAATTGCGGCCTGTAGATTGAACATAAGAAAGCAATACGGACAGACGGACAAACAGGTCGACTTATTATTATTATTAATTGCGTGGGCAAACCATACCGCGATCTACAAGATCTATTGTAATCGCCCATGCTCCTAGCCCTCCATTTTTAGGATTTTTATAGATCCCAGGCCTGGTTCGGCCTTACAAAGTGATTCTAAATCGATTGATATAATAAAAGGTGGGTCTATCTCAAGTCCTGCTGGGTATTGCATATTGTACTGCATAATATGCTCCTGCACCAAAAGTGTAGTATAGGATATAATACTACATTGCTACACAGATCTGGAAATGTTGGAATAAATAGAGGATTTAAAACTGTTGATTTTTGATAGATCATTTTATAAATTATTTAAGCGAGTAAGTTTGGTAAGAGAAGGCCGTCTACAACAGTTCGTTTCTTTGGTGAAAGGTGTGAGATCCTAATTGTAATTTTTAGCGGCTTTGGGCACGAGGACGCACAGCCAAGCAAATAAATCGTCCTTCACCGATTGTGCTCTTCACTCTGATCAAGAAGAATACATATATACCTCATGCACGTTATATGTATTTGACAAATCAAATCTGATGTGTATAGGTTCAGGCAAGGCTCACCCTTTACACGCCATAGCGAATTCCAATCTTCCGTCACAAGCAAATGACTTTACACGCATCGGTAAGGCGAATTGACGAAATACCTGATGTGCTTTGCTGATTTGACAATGCAGTTAGTTTTATTTTAGCTCCACTGCTAAAGAAGCATTTTCGAAAACTTTCCAAGGCTAATGTACTCAAAAACAATTTGTGCGATTGCCAGTATATATATCGATTATAGGGAAGAATATTTTGGAAAAAAATACGGTTTACTTTTTTCACTTTGTGAAGAGGTGATAGAGGTGATATAGTCACCTAAATATTAACCCGAAACATTTTAATTATTATTTAAAGGACTTAATTATGTATCTCATGTTTGTGTTTTCCTTATTTATTCTGATTGCTACCATTCCTGGGGCGCCTGAGACATTAAATTTCAATTTGAAGTTTATGATTTATTTAAATGGCTTCATTTTAATTAAGTCATTCATTTTAGTGTTGTTTTCTTAGCGAAAATTATAAAATTAAAAAAAAAAAAGAAAAGAAGACGACAACGACAACAACAAGAATAGCAACTGCAATAAGCACAAAACAAATTAACAACAGCAATTACTGAAAGACAAAAGCCTTTTAAATATGATATAAAAATTTTACGACAAACTTTGTTGTCATTGTTCTTGTTTTTGTTTTTGTTGTTTCCTCGCCAAAGGGTTAATGCAGTCTATGCTCTTTGTGTGTCCAACTCTTACTAAATTGCACTAAAAACAAGTTCAATGTTGTGCAAAAAAAAGAAAAAATTAAATGAGTTAATAAACAACAACAACAAAAATTTCCATTAAAAAAATAAATGACAAAATGCTAGCAAAAAAGAGTTCAGCGTTTGTTTTGGAAAAAGAATGAAACGCAAAATAAGAACTTTTTAAAATGCACATGCACGGACACACAAAATTGTGCAAAAAATTATAATTAAAATGAAATTTTGAAAACCACCTCTATGCGGTTACATGCATGCCGCAAATAATGTTCTCATACTTACATAACGTTCGATTGATTCATATGGTTTGGCTGTGGCATGGGCAGCCAGTTAGTGAACCGTTTGATATTGATCGCATTGAATTTATTTGTATGCCTTTATGTAAGTCTCGCTTTTGTTTCATCATAGAACACACACAGGAAATGTTAAATTTTTCTCTTTTTTTTTTTTTTTTTTTTCTAATTCTTTTGTTATCTTTATCTTAGTTATATATATTTCAGTTTTTAGCACAGCAAGCACAACGACTGCTGCAAAAACGAAAACGTTTAAACAATTTCTCATTGATTATCGAGCAAAAAGTGTGTGTGTGTCTTTGCATTGGCATTCACTGTGTCATAGTGTTTTGTTTTTTCATTTTTTCTTTTTTATTTAGCTTCTTTTTTTGTTTTTTATATTTAATTTATGTCATCCTCTTGTTGCTATATTTTTTTTTAATTTTTTATTTTCTTTCTGCATTCAAGCAAAACTTTTCATATATTATGTGTATTAGGTTAAGTAGAAAGTAATGAGCCTATCAATGCCAAAGCATGAGAATACAAATACAATCAATCGGATCGAAATGTAAGCTCCTCTACAGCATTGTACTCTCGTGAGGCTAAAATAATTCTACTTGAAGACTTATGATATTTCCCCCTCCTGGGATTTTTGTCAAGTTATTTTAACATTTTTTCGAAAATTTCAGGGATTTTGAAACAAGAACTTAATTAAAAGTAAAGTAGATTCGGATTATGCAGTAAGAGTATTGAACGTTTTGTTCTAAGTAGTATCGACTTCTGAAAAATAACTGAGTAAAGTTCGATTTTATCAGTGTTGTGTACTATGTCCTTTTGTATTAGAGACTCACGACTATTTTCTAAGACTTAAGAGTCGATTCTACTGAACAGCGAGAATTTTGTAATTCATACCACACAATGTACTTGATGGTGCTCCAATTCGTTGTTCATTTTTTTTCTGTGCTTTGTTACAATACATTATTCGCTCTTTACGACCCTTTAGAGGAGTCTAGAGTCCCCCACAATGCTGCATAGTCTCATATAAGGAATTTTGTTTGAGTAATTCTTCGGATCTAAAGTTAAGCACATGACAGCAGAGATTCATAAACGGAATCGAGTTCTAGCGAAAATATGTATCCGCCTTTTGCGGAAAGTTCAATTATTTTTACGGCTTGACAAAAAGGCTCAATATTTTTTGTCTTACCTTGTACATGTATACAAGCAACGCACATGGAACTCCGAATTGCTTTTAAACATATTGATTCATTCAGTTTAACCATTTCCACGCTAAAACTTTATCATCCTCACCTAAAATGTAAAACAAAACAAAAAAAAAAAAACAAAAAAAAAATATATATAAAGCATTTATTATCTATGTCAGTTCAAACAATTTATTTCGGTTATAAAAAAAAAAAAAAAAAAAAAAAAAAAAAAAAGAGTTAATGTGAACATTATATCTATACACGTTTTATGGCAAAGGTGTGACATTTGGCCTTAAAAAAATTTCTTAATTCACAAGAAGAAATATTTTGGATTTTTATTAATATAATATTTGTGAGTGCGATAAATATAAAATATACAAATTTTATGATTATGTGCTAATTAAAGATGTTTGCTGTACATAACTTGCCCAAACTGCGCATATTCCTAAGTATTTAAAAAATTTTCTAAGCAATTTTTATTATTAAGGGTCGCGAAAGCTTTAACGATTTTTTTTGTACAATTTCCAAACCCATTTATGTATCTAAAGAAGAGAAATCAATAAAAGCTTACGGAGCGGTGCAGTTGAGTTTGTAGACGGGACTTTATAAACGAAATATCTCCTGCCCAGAGAAGTGATGGTAAAAATGACATATATAAGATATGTCATGATATCGAAAAAAGCGTTGAGATGTTGCACAAGAGATGAAGAAATTACTGTACAGACGGGGAAGTGGTGAGGTGCACTGCTGTGAAGCTAGTAGCTAAGGATATGCATTGAAGTTATCACTCAGGACGAAATGGAAAAATTAATTAAAAAAAATAAAAACACAGTAGTGAGCCGCAGCCTATCAATAAATATCCTGCACCGATCTACAATTATTCGTATAATTATCTTTAAAAATGGGGCGTTATATGGAGAGCATTTTAAAAAGTGGTCCGGTTTCAAGCATTTTCATTAGCGTTCATCTTTGGGCCAAAACATTTCAATTATCCAAATTTTATCAAAATATCTCGAAAATTGCAGCTTGCGAGTTGAACATAAGGAAAAAAGCCAACGGGACGGACAGACCATCTTAAATAGATTCTGAAACTTTCTATTCTTTACAGTCTTTCTTAACACTTGAACATACGCTTAATAACTCCATCGGGTATTATTAGTTTGGGGAAAAAGAAATCCATTATTTTTATATGAACTTCAGGACTTTATTTAACATGCTTCGGATTGTCCGATTTGGGTCAAATATGCACCGTTTTGTTGTATGCTTTGTTGCCATTTTAAAGGTAACTGCAAAATGCCTCTCTCGTAGAAGTCCTGATCTCTATTTGCAAAAAACTCTAGTAGTCGATTTTCACAATCCTCCCTAGATTCCAATTTTTTATCATTAAAGAAATTTTACAATGCAAGAAAAAGATGATAATCGCTTGGTGCCAAGTACGCACTGTATGGCGGATGCATTAAAACGTCCCAACCAAGCTCCCGAAGTTTCTGGCGAGTCACTGTAGATGTGTGTGGCCTAGCGTTGTTCTGGTGGAACACGACACCTCTCCTGTTGGCCAATTCTGGCCGTTTCTGGTCAATCGGTATCTTCAAACGGTCCAGTTGTTGACAGTAGAGATCAGAATTTAGCGTTTGGCCATATGGAAGCAACTCATAATAAAAAATTCCCTTCCAGTCCCACCAAATGTATAGCAAAACCTTCCTGGCCGTTAGTCCTGCTTCACCGCTCTTTGACCACGATCGTTTTCGCACAGGGTTATCGTATATGATCCATTTCTCATCTCCAGTCACCATCCGTTTAAGAAATGGGTCTGTCTCATTCCGTTTGGCCAAGGCTTCGCAGATGGAAATTCGATCCATCATGTTTTTTTCTGTTAATTGGTGTGGCACCCAAACATCGAGCTTCTTTTTGAATCCAGCTTTGTGTAAATGGTTTAAAACTGTTTTATGGTCGATTTTTAGCTCCTGGGCGATGTTACGACTGCTAACATGCCGGTCAACTTCGATCATTTCTCCGATTTTATCGACATTTTCGACGACCGGCCTACCTGTGCGAGGTGCATCTTTAATATCAAAAATTCCTGAACGGAATCTACGAAACCAAAATTGCACATAATTGGCTGTTACAGTATCGGAACCATAAACACCATTCACAATTTTAGCCGCCTGGCTTGCATTTTCGCCTTTGTCAAAGAAAAACTGTAAAATGTACCGAATTTTCTCTTTGTTCACTTCCATTTTTAACACGCTGTAACTCACAACTGAATGCACCAAACAAAAAACAGCAAAAGAATTTTTTTTACTGCGAAATGTCATCATTCCAATGAGCATAAATATGAAATTGTTTGATCGATACTTTACGAGAAATCCATCAGTGCAGCCATCTACCGAAAAAAGAATGTATTTATTTTTCCCCAAACTAATATTATTTCAATAACCTTTCTTCCACCCATCAGATGATCGATTTCTCCCCAATAGAAAGCAATATTATTTTTATATATTCGGCAAGAGGAATTTAACGAGAAAGCCTTGTAAATTTTTACGACATCTGAAGATATTCTTCTAGACGCCGGATTATTAAGGCTGGTTAATGTCCTCATTATTCTTTCGTTTTCGATTCGAAGTTTCGTTTTCCTGGCCTGTATTAGAAATGTGCAAGTATGTAACAAAAGAAATGTACTGTTTACAGTACAACATGATATTATGGCAACTCTATGCCAAGAATTGTTTTTTCCTTTTAATTTCATAGAGTTCGATAGAAACAAACAAAGAAGAGGAGGAGAATCTATTAATTTCGGTGTTAAGTCAGCGGAAAGTGCCCCTCCTATACTCGATTAGTGATGAAAATCGCTCCACAGATGGGAAATATGTAGACAGAATGATATTGGTCGATGCAGTAATGTTAAAGGTAGTGAAGGTAGGCTTCTAACTTTGTCAAGGATTACCTCCACAGTCCGAATTGTTTATACAAATCCAAATTCATATGCCGCCAAAGAGAAGGAAACAAATAGCGGCTACCGGCAAAGGCTATATGCTGGGGGCTGTAGAATGCAGTTCTGAAAACGCAGTTTGTTCAAGTCTATGGGACTTTCTTGGTAAAAATAGTTACTGGAGTCTCGTAAGAGATTACGGGGAAAACATTATCGGCCGATAGGCTTACGTGGCTACAAACGATAAGAGTTTATTTGCCATGATGCCCTAATCCCTTAGAGCAGAGCTTGGTTACGTTCTAGATATCGTTTGAAATTCAGAGAAGATGGCGTTCTTTCACACATTTCCGTATTCATTAAGCTTTCTTTTGAAGAATTACTTTTTGTTTATTATATAAACACGTAAATGTGTATAAAAAATTGAGAGCACGTAGCGTAAGTATTCGTTTATAAAAAGAGACTAAAAGAGAGATTAATTTTCCCTCCACTTAACACTAACGCAATCGTTCCTGATTTGCTTTGCGAACCAATCAATACTAATTCCAATAATAATTGCGCTTTATATAAATATTCATGCTTACACGTAAGAGACCATCATCACTACCCATATTTATACTTGAAATAGTCAGATGACATGTTTACATGCATGCTTTGCTTATACACGAATACTTGCGTGCGTGTGCTTGTGTTTGAATGATAGAATTTCTAGTGTTCTTGAAATATAATCACCATTATTGCATTTACTTACACATTTATATATATGTACATATATGTACCCGTATATGCATATATATGTGTACATATGTATGTATGTATACATACAGAAAACATCCCGTATTACAGAAGTAGAGGAGAGAGATAAGCTGATTTAGTTTTGGTTTCTTTGAAAGGCTTGCATATATAATCAAAGTGCAAAATATATTATAAAAAAAACAAACAAGATTTGTATGCATATTATTTGGTATTTTAAAGCAAAGAATTTCAGCAAATTTAGTATTTAATGTGGTAACCATTTCTAATATATTATATAAGATTAACAATAATGTTTAAGTCTTTTTAAGCTTTATCTGTTAGATTGAGCAAATAGCGAAGAAATAAACGTCAAACATACGTGGGCGATTGTCTTAATATACAAGTATACATATATATATCCTTTGCTGAGTTTTGCAATACGTAAGCAATTCAATGAGTTTGAATTATGGTGTATTCAAAATTATAATGTCTACACATGGATCTCAGCAGAAGTTGCAGCTAACTTAGCCGTTCAGTCAGTCATCTACACTTTTCCTATTCTTCCTTTATATAAGAAAGATGCAGAGTCCTAAACGAAGCATTTTTGAATGTTTGCTACCTTCTCACTTTTTGCCAGAGATCTGCTTACGTCTAGCGATATCGAATTAACTCGGCCGAGTAGCACAACAGTTGTCAATTATGGACGCGCTGTAACGTGTAGTGAGATTGCATGTGTCGAAAAAGTATGTTGCCGTAGAATTTCAAAAATGCGATCTCTTATATCTAGTAAAAGAAGAACAAGATGAATTATGCATTTTGCGAATGAAAAATTTTTGGATCCTATAGTTAGTGTCGAGTAAGATAATTAAATTATGATCGAGTTTTCTCGATATCGACAACTAAAAGCCAAAGCTTGCTCATTGCTTATCAATAATACAAAAGTCTAAATATTGACCATATGTCAGGGACCATATAAGGTTTGCTTGCAATACATACTGTAGTATAGTTGAGGCTTCGTCTTTGCTCTTACTGCTTCCATCTAATTCATGCGCACAAAGATAATGGACCTGCGGTGTCTTCGTTTCGCAATGCAGGTTACTCCCAGAAACGATCCCTAGGAAAAGTAGAAACATTATAATGGACCACGACCCACGCCAGTTTGCTTAATACATTTATCATAAGATGACTTTGAAAATAAGGCGTTATATGAGAAGTGGCTGAAATAGTGTTTCCATCCAAACCATTTTCCAAATACATTGATGTACCAAATTTCATCAGAATAGGTCTAAAAATGCGAGCTACTGATTGAACAGAAAATTCATGGACAGACTCCAGGTGGATAGAGAAACGATGTAATGAAAGCTAGGTGTATCTTAAATCCTGGTGTTGTGTGGGTGTTGTACACATCTCTGTGCAACACTTAATAATACCATTACAGTACTACAAGTAGTGTAGGGTATAATAACATAGGCTGTCGCTTGCCTGGGCACTTGTGATCACACTGAGTTTAGTTATTACGAGTTCAAATAGGACCAGAAGGAGGAAGTTTCATGTTTTATGAGTTTAATGTTACTACTGCTTGGTTATGAGTACAACATTTAATGAATCTATGTTGAAGCGTACATTTAAAATTATGTAGTTTCGCGTAAGCACATGTTTACATCGGTCAAGTTTGTGTGGTTAGTCAGTTAATTAAATTAATATTTTTATACCCTCCACTCAAAGAAACGGCTTCGTTAGTTTTGCCCATGCATTTGCAACACCTGGAGCTTAGATTTGATTTAAAGAATCAATTTTAATGTGTTGATGTGCTTTCCTGTTCACTGACACGTTTGTTCTTACTACCTTCCAAAAAAGTGAGATGGAAGAGTGAGCCTTTTTATAGGTTCAACGGTCAAGCTTGAGAGCGGTGATGGTTAAATTATAAGCGCGCGTAAACTTGCTAGTGGAGAGAAGATAACGATCTAAACACTAACGCCCGCATGAATAATCCAATAGGTAAGAATCGCGACTACCAAGTTTAGTGCTCGAAGCTTCAAATTTTAAATGCCGTACAGTTTACGTTGGTCACAGCCGCAATGAGTGCTTAGTCGGTAGTTCGAATGAGAGTTTTGTCGGCAAAGGCATAACTCTTACGGATTGAATACACACTCAATATCTCTTTCTCTTCCCTTACTTCTTGCTAACCGTGCTACACGAATGAGGAATGACATCTATTGAGTGATTGGTCGAAAATAAAAAATAAAGCAAAAAGATCGCGTGACAGAGCAATAAAGCTCATAATCGCTAATAATTGAAATTGATCTTTTATATTCATATGATTTGTTCGGTATTCAAGATTCGCTTTAAGGCAAATAAATTTAATTTTCTTGTTTGCTTATTAATAATAGTAGAAACAATTTCTATGTCTTTTAATTATATAT
Source organism: Glossina fuscipes (assembly GCF_014805625.2). Classification (NCBI taxonomy): domain Eukaryota; kingdom Metazoa; phylum Arthropoda; class Insecta; order Diptera; family Glossinidae; genus Glossina; species Glossina fuscipes. The sequence continues at coordinate 7,596,484 of NW_023998421.1, read as the reverse complement.
TTTTATATGAAAATTTTTCTGTACAGGTTCTAAATCATTTACAAGGAGATGTATATTCTGTATATTACCTTGAACTTGTAACACCAGCCATCAACCAATTATGGCTACTATCGTAACCGACCGAGTGAGCAGTACTTGCTCGTACGGTTAAAATAATTATTGAGTTTTTGCGATTGTTGCTAAAAATACAACAGCAACAACAACGACAACAACAACGACTGTTGAACATCATTAATAGTAGAATGAAATTTAAATAATGTGTGTATATGCAGTATTTTATATAATAACTATAAAAGCAATAACAAAGGCAATGAAGTCTATGATATTATAAATTATTGTTGCTCTTGATGCTGTGCTTTTCGTGTTTTTCCTTTTTTCTCATTGTACTTGTATATATATCAAAATATTAATATAATTAGTATTATTATTATTATTATTATTACTATTATTGTTATCATGACGTAGACATATTTCAATTAATGCGGTGAGATAAGGAAATAAGCAAGAAAACTATAGCTATTTGTCTTAAGTCGAATGTTAGACCCATTAACCTAATCTATAAGAAAATAAATAAAAGCTATTTTATGAAATACGTAATAATTGGCAGATCTGAAGCGTTTCAAATCCCATAATGCATTAGAACGTTTAAAAAGCTCCTTTGTTTCACATATAGACGATGACACATTGTTATCATAGGTGTTGGCAACTCTGTCTGACTTTGTCTATTTTTTATTTAATTAAATTATAAATTACTATGAATTAAATTTAACTTGTTATTTAATTAAACATAAGATTTAAATGTATTTAGATAAACACAAGATAACTGAGAAAGTCAATGTAACTTTTGTTAAATTCTCGAAAACATTTGCACAATTTTTAAAGGAATAATCCTTTGATTCAACTTTGCGGTCGCCAGCTGGGACAACTAACAAGGGGAAAGATTGAGAGCAGGCGTTTATGTCTAAAGTCGTGACCAAAACCAAGATCAAGAGGGTTAGCTTGACTCAATTCTTATGGAGCGAAAAGAGCAGTTTGTTAGGTGAAAAAAAATAGACGGATGTTGTACCTATAACTAGGATATAAAAATTCGCGAGACTAGGCTTAGGGATATATTCTGGCATTGTGGGCGGTCGCTACTTATAAAAAATAAACTAATTTTGACTTTGTATCAATTTTGGTATTAAGAAGCATTGGTCTCAACAAAGCATTCCGATATCGGTTCGTACTTGAGGAGCCAAATATCAATAAAGAAGATAATAAATCACTATTTGCCAGCAGGGGTTTATTTAGCCCACCAATGATTCGTTTCAAAGAAAAAAATTCATTGCAGGTAATGCACTTTCCCCAAATAAAAGGTATCTTAGACCTTACTTTGATAAGGTCATATGGGAGCCATTGCTTTATAGCTTAGGATTTAGATTTATTGTCGCTCATCGGGAGTAACATAAATGTATTATGGCAACTAAAAGAAAAAAAGTCCTGCCCCGACGGTGAAGCTTGCGCGAGTGTTCGCTTCGGCCGTTCCTAAGGAAAATTGGAGAGCAAAAGGTCAGATGATCGTTTCGGCAAGAGAGTGGCCACGCCTTAGTTATCACTCACGAGGAGTATAACGCTAGTGCGGTAAATAAAAAGTTGTTAACGGAAAATTCGGAGAGTATAGATGAAAGAACGGAATAAAGAGTGAGAGATAGAAGGTTAACATCGCCGGCATCCTCTCTTCTAAATTTTCTGTTACGTCAGGTCTGGAGGCGATGATCTTCACTTATGCAGTTATAAGGTATTAAATTACTGTGCGACAGTGAAGTATTTACAGTGGACTTAAATCACGTAAACTATAGGCAACAAAAGGCCTTGCAACTTGTGAAGTCTCCGTGATTATGGTCAGATTACGCCCTTTAGTGTAGTTTCAAAGTTTGTAAATGATCTGAACGGGGGGAGATTTTAAACTTAATTAACTATTTAACCGCTCGTTTGTCTACCGGTCCATTTTCTGGCAGAGATTTCGTCCATGCGCGTGGATGTAAATTTGCTGGTCCTTGAGTTTATATAGCTTTAAAGTAAAGCATATTAAAAATTTCGTCTAAGTATAAATTTAAATAAATAATTCGTTAGAAATAAAGAAAATTCTGGAATAAATTCGTCCAAAATCTACAACTCGGG
>NW_023998421.1:7571824-7589324 GCF_014805625.2 Glossina fuscipes | reverse complement strand
GAAATGTTGTTATCCAGTGTAACATTTTGCTTTGACATCGTAATAACTTTTTTTACTACCATTTAATTACATAATTAAAAACTATTTAAACAAAACTAAAAAATCTTCATTAAAGCATGCATTGACAATAAAAGCACGTTCTCTTCTTTTTTTTTTGTTTTGCTTTTTTATGACATGACTGTCGTTACACGTTACGGTGTAGTTGTTACTGCCGCTGCTACATGATACCAGGTTAGACTTGGTTTGGGAAGAAGAAGAAAACGTTTGTTCTGTTTACTTTTATTTTCTTTTCTTTTGTTTTTATTATTTTTTTTTTCTCTTAACTTTTCCTTTTTTGTGTTCTGTTCTTAATGGCTATAAATTGCGTCACAGTTACATGGTTATACGTGCGCTTATGTGTGTGTCGGCTTTAAGTATGATAACAACTACACACAAATTAGTTCTAAAACCTACATTTATGTCATTTGCTGGTAGAATTATTTAACACACAAATTAGCATTTCAGTCACATGCCTGGTTGGTTAGTTAGTTGGCTGGTTTTGACCTTCACCTACCAAGCGAAGCTATGAATGTATTAGAAACGTTAAATGAAAATAGACAACAAAACATGTTAACATATCACATATAAACACACACGTAAAATGTCCGTGATGCTTGTTATATTCCCTCAAGTGACCAATTTTACCTAAAAGCGATTATTTTTATGCACTCCACCAACATCAGAGGTGTAATCATTTTGTCACTGCGTTTGGTTATCCCCCTAACTACACAATGTATGCAATCAGATATGTGCAAAATACCTATGTACTATATATTTTTAAAAAATCTGAAGTACTAAGACAAGTTCTCGTTCTGTAGTCTTTCTAATTTTGTATCCTCAGATTTTTCGCCTATCTTTAGGATGCCTATCCCCGTCAGTCAAAATCATTACTTCTGCACCATGTAAACAGCATGTAAGCATAATTTGGAATCCATGAATGAATGGAGGGCGTTCCATGAGCCCTCTACCGCTAGCAATCAGCTACATAACCTGGAATTGATTCATAGATGTCCATATCGGTATCGATATCGAGTAAACTTGATGGTTGGCTATTACCGACTAGCTATAGAGAACAGTGAAATTCCATCGAATGAACAATCTTGCCATCGTAAAGTTGTTTTCCAGTAAGTAATTTAGATTACGATCGAGGTGACACTTGTAAACAGGCCCCTGTTCTTTACATTATAGGGAAAACAAAAAAAAGGAAAGCATTACCGCAATTGCTTACCGCTTTAGTAATCGGATAGAGAAGAAATTTGACATTTATTATATCAGTAAGTATATCGATATGTGTCCATGATGCCTATGACAGAAAGAGATAGAAATAGGAAGGTCTGAAATTTCTCGAAATAGTAGTTTTGTCAATTTATTCCCAACAATATCTAATTATTATTGTGGACGATAAGCATCTAAACTTCGTCCTAATGCGAGCAAATTTTGTTCTCAGCTCTCTGTTTTTAGTTTTAAGGAACTAAAGTACCTTTTACTTTCATGCTTTTGACGCAAAAAAAAAAAAAAAAAACATAGCCAAGTGGGTGACTAGATACCTGTAAGTCTAGGTATACATATGTATGGGCAGCTTGCGTATGAAAATGTTTATCGGTTTCATTGAAAAAAATTGTTTGGGTTTTTGGTAAACTTAAATAACATAAACTTTGTGTTGGTTTTAATTACAAATTAATTATTTTGTATAGTTTTCATAGCAGGTTAAAACTTAAAAGTCGCGCAAGGCCGACTTTTAAACACCATAAACATTAAATACTATGCTGGCTGCAATTCTCCGCCATTTGCCTTATAAAATATGAAAAACTATACTTTGGTATCAATTAAAAGCTTGCGTTTGATTATAACTTATATCCAAGACAGGGGATTGCGAAAAATAGAACTATGTAGTCCTTGCTTAGTACAATAATGGTATATGTCAGCTAATTATTTCGCACCAGACTTGATCACAAGCTATTCTAAAACTTAGACCTTGTTGCGTCCCTTTCAACGGAAACGTTCTTATATAGTTTGGTAAAGTACTATTTCCGACCGACCTATGGTCGAGAAATACTAAAGATGGATAACGGAACATAATTTTTGGAATTTTATAAGTAAATACGTAAAGCATTGCATTAGGTGAAGTGGTGTCTAATTGTGTGCCTTGTAGGACTGCAATGTTTCTATTTACCATAACCTTGTACCTGGGAGGGGATGTTAAGTCAGTGCAGATGTAGGTGCCTCCAAGAAAAACTTTGAATTAACCTATTTTTTAGTGTAGCGATTGATTCAGAATCATTTCGGAATTATTTTTTGATATCGATTTAAGAATAAATGTCCGTTTGCCCCTCTGCCTGATCATTGCCCATGTATTATATTTATTTTATAATATATTTTCAAACCGTAAGTCGCAATTTCTTATGAAATTTAGACATATTTTTGTGCAAGACGAACTGTACTGAAAATGGATTAGTTCGGACCATTTTTACGACCCTTGTCCGTACAACGGTTAATATTGCCCCTACATGAAAAAAAATTTGTAATTTTCAGTATTTTTCTCGGCATAAATAACTGAAAACTAGAGTCTCAGCATACTTTTGACGAGAATGAGTAAAGAGTAACAACACTTTTGAGCAGAACATTGCATTGTTTAAATTTGGATCAGAGTAGTTCATGGCTTAAACAAGTTTTTACATAAGGGCTCCCATGAAAAATATACCTTCACATGAAAACTCGGCATAATTTTTAATATAATTGTATTAGGAATTGTGGCGTAAGGTGTTTAATGGCGGCTTTTCCTGAATGAGATATTTTTATTGTTTTCAGCTAGCATTATATAGCGTTAATGCTTATTAACAATAAATTGATTTTATATCGCTGCTTTCATAACGTCGAACAAAGTGTGATATTACTGAGCCTCAACTTCGTAGCTGCACTTTACGTTGGTTGGCAAAAAAAAAAAAAAAAAAAAAACGACGAATTAACTTTCCTATAGATATGTTTATTCAACTTCTCACAAAAGAGAATAACAGTTCTCCGTCTCAAAGAGAAGAACGGCAATTAGGAAACCAACCTCCGACTGCATCAAACTAATAACTGAGGCAATGCTTTTAAATAATTTTCGAGTTACGATACGAGTTATACAAATTGCGGTCAATTTGTTAATGTTTCGTTAACCTAAATTAAATGATTTTTTTTAAAATTCAAATTTGCGGCCGCCTACTTAATGGACCATAAAGCCTCCTTAATTAAAGAAACCTTGCAATAATAACAAAAATTATTCAAAATAGTTTATCCCATTAATTAAAAACGTGTCTCTTAGAGTATTATTCTGTTATCTTTACTTGAATCCAAAAAAAATTTTTGGCGGGGTAATGGTACATTGTAAGTCCTCAGCGTCTACTCAGCGTTTAACGGAAAAATACACCGGAAAGCATTTCAATTGCTTAGGGATTATTTCGATTGAAATTGTCTTCACATATATGAAATTCACAAAAGAAAAACATACGATTCGCAATCCTAAACAAGTACGAATTACCTTTGCCTCTGGTGAAATCCTTTCGATCTTTCTGCAATGTTAAATGGGTGCGGCCGATTTTTTCCTTTTTTGTACAGGTATCGTAGTGTACTTAGAAAAAGATGTGCAAATTGTTTGTGGTTTTGACTTTGTTAGTAAGTATTCGCAGCTTACATTGCACTTTAGGCGTGTCCTTCGACGGATTTGGCCGACATTCAACACCAGTCTACTTGCAGGAACTTCCCAGAGGCATTAAAGTAGCGATGGACAGAATGACGTGCTGATATCGATTGAGAGTTCGCTGCTGATCAAGAGTATATACACTTTATGGGATCAGTGACACTTCTTTCGAAGTATTGCAAACGGTCTGAAATCTTGAACACATCTACACTCTTTGGCGATGGGTATAAAAATGAGTATTTTTTGACGTATTATTAACATGGAGCATGCATAACATAACACAACATGCGTAACAAATGAAAAAGAAATGAGGAAATGATTCCGATTAGCTAGATTGCATGGGCAGGGCCAATAAGAACGATGATTATTGAGGCATAAGATTCGCCGCATACGTATGCTGTGTTTGTATACATGTTTGTTTTCTATAGTCTAAATAATTCCTACACAGTGGTTTAACGTGGCAGTTGCGTCTCTAGTGACAGATGCTTTCAAAAAGAGTGCATAGGTGAAGGTGCTTTGCTACCTGCCTAGTGCCTAGTGTAGAGGTGCAACCTTGCCACGCAGTTTTGGTGTATCTTTATCAGTTAACGTTTCATTCCAAAGAAGATAATGTTCGACTTATTATAAGACAAGGTCTTTATAGCATTGTTCAGTTAGTACATCAGGCGCATGCATATGGGTTTTAAAATCAAATTTCTAATCAATTTTATATCCACTACTTCCTTTTATTACCTCAATAATTATATTAACTTATCGTTAATTTAAATACTTTATTATTATTGTTGTCTTTCTTTCTTATATATTTTGAGAAAAAAAAAAAACAAAAATTAAAAATAATATTCGCATAATTAAATAACTTCCCTCCTATTATTATTTATTTTTCTTGTTTTTTACTTTTATGTTCTTTTTCTTCTAATTTTTGTTTTTGTTGTATTTTTTTCTTTTTTTGCAACCAATTAAAATGAATTGCATAGTTAGTACAGCTATTACTTATCTCTGTGTACGGTGATCTATTGCAGCCATAATCATGAATATAACTTCAAGGTCGTAAGTTGTAGCGAAAAAAAAAAAAAAGAAAAAAGAAGAAAGAAAAATAAATAAGCAGAAGAATCCAGCAATATAGAAATTACAACAAATTAGCAAGCAAGCAAGCAAGCAAATTTGTGTGTCCGTGCATCTATTAATATATTCGCATCTACATCGTTAGTAAACTAATAGCAGCATATTGCATGTGCAAGTCCGATGTATGTGTGTGTTTGTATAAGAGCTCTTTACAAAAACCAGAAGAATACAGAAGAATAGAACACAAACGGACTGCACGGACTGCACTGCTGCTGTCATCTATCTAGTCATCTTGTGTTTCAGAGAGTGAGAGTCAAACGAAACTTTAGTTAGCAAAATATATTGAGAATGCTCTGGTGAGATGAAAAAAGATCTTTCTTACGATTCGAAAAAACAAGAGAAAGATACTCCGTAATAATAATAAAAAAATTAAATGAAATAAAATGATTTTTGTAATTATTTTTAGAGATTTAATTAATCACTTAATTTCCTGTGGTGGCTATTGTATTTTTCCACAATTCTCATCTTGCCAAGATTAAGGAAAACGTGCAAGACGAAGGTCAGGCAATTATTAAACCTTTCTTTTCAGCAAAATTACTTTATAATAGAAATTCCTCCACCTTTAAGAGCAAGTCATGCTTTCGCTTTCACATGGTTTACCGTAATTAAGTGGAAAATTATTTAAAATTAAAAATTTATTAAAAGTTTTCCAAACAGTCGTAGTGCGTAGTTCCTTCTTCATGTAGTCAGCCTTACAGCGATCGAATTTACGTTTCTTCAAGGAGTAAAGCACATGCGACATCAATAGAATAACCAGTATCCGAACAGTTCAAAGCTTGCCTCGATCGATTTCATATGCAAAACATTTCATTTGCTCAATGGCATTGACACCTGCTGGCCGTCTAAAGTGGAGAGATGCACTAATATTTCGGTGTATTATGCTTTTCTAACACTGCCTATCTCTTCGACTCTCTCTCACAAATATTTTTATATTTTCCATAAGTTGATTATTGGAAAAAAATAATTTTTTTATTTATTTATTGTCGATATTATTATGTAATTCATCTACAAAATATGGATTTTCAGGCTGCCACGTAACTTAGATCATATGCTCGCCTGTATTGAAAACTGTACCGCATTTGAGATTTGAACTCGCGATGATTGAGTTGTTAGTCGCAATCCTTTGCCTATTCGGCTAGTCATGCGGGTTTGGAAAAAAACTAGTTGAACAAAAAGTGCGGCAGGTTACGTGTTCCATGAATAGGTTATACAAAGCCTTTGAGTGTATTTGAATGACATAAGATAAATGATAATCGACACTTTCCTTTCTGGCCATCGTTCGAGAAGTGAGTGCAACAAAAGCACAAAAACAATCGAGGGATGGTGCGAGAAAATAGCCATAGTCACTCTACGGGAGAGCTCGATTTTGTACGTTAAGGCGGAAATTATTTTTTAGCTTCAAAAGAAGTGAAACGAGGGTGTGGAACCGCGGCCAACCATAAAAAACACTCCGGCATCATAGAGTTATTCATATAACGACTTTTCAGAATAAAACGTTAGCTGAGAATTGGGAGAAAAAGTAGTCCGATCCGAATCACTTGCACTAGCGTTCGTCCTTGGGCCGAAGTATGTACGTGCACCAAAGTTCACCAAATTATCTCAAGAATTACTGACTGTATGCTGACACAAGATGGAAAAACGCACGCATGGACAAAGAAAGGCTTAGGTCGATTCACAGAGTGATTTCAATATGTACAAGATGGGTTCATCTCAAGTTCTTCTGTGTGTTGGGTACGTACGTATAAACTCAATATACCCTTGCACTGCAAGTGGTGTAAAGTGTGTGGTTATGTGAAGACCTAGTAAGGTGCTTACCATTTCACATTTTTCTTTTCCCCAAGGTGCGTTCAACATTGCAGTTCCTGCGTCTGTAATGTACGATGAGCATTTATTTTGAATTGTCGGCATAAATTTCAATTTTTATTTAAAGCCTCTATTCCACACCTCATCACTGTTGATCAAAAGATGACCAAGATGGTAGTCTGAAGGGACATAGAATAATTCACTTTCTTGCGTGCAATCCGTAAACCATGTAAAGAATCTTCAATCTGGTAACAAACCAATGGAAAAGATTTATTTTCCACCCATTAGTTTATCTAATAAAAAAATTTTTTTTTTTAATTTTGTATATTTTATTACATATTTCTTCCGGGACAGCTGGTAAGATTGCAAAAAACGAAAAATTTCTTCGCTTGAATAGTTTCCTTGATGTTAATCAGGCGTTACCTAGAAAATTACTCTAACTGTAAGTCTGTATCTGTCTCATCGACCAGAACTTTGCAACATTATCGATATGCTGCAGAGAAGATTAAATCTTAAATTCTTACGTAACCATGTTGACGCATCATCCGACTACAATTTGAAGATATTTTCCGGAAAAGTCGACATGTGTACAAAATTTTTAAAAAATTTTTTTGTAAATAAATTTTCTTTGTCTTTACTACTACCGCAGCAACAGAAATATGTTAACATAAAATTAATCTCTGACTAAGTGACTAAGTTTCAAGTCTAGTCAAATTAAAAGACCGTTTGGAATAATAATTAATAGAAAAACGCTGACTGTGTGCGCATAGAAAATAACCAGCAAATGGCAACGAATGGAATGAAAGACGTTTAAAGATTATTAATAATTATCATCGTGAATGCACAGACCAGGAGTAGTGAGTGCATTCTAACCAACAGATTTAATAAAATTGATTAATATTCAATACCAGCTTTAAAGCACAAGACGAACGTAGAACGCACAAAAACACACCCAAATGTGGTTACAGAGGGTAAAAAAAAAATATATATATATATAAACCTGCACTTAATACTCATACAGATGATTCTTATTGTCAACATGTATGCCAGCCAGCTTGCTTGCCTGCCTGCCTGCCTACCTACCTACCTATCTGCCTACCATTGGCGAAAGAATTTGCATGCATACCAATTGCAGATGCAATTGCCAAATGCATAAATTATGGCAACATGCACACACTGCACACACACACACACACACACACACACACACACACGTGAATACATGCAAAAACCGCAATAAACAATAACTTATATGCCTTATAGAATATAATTGCAATAAAATATTGAAAATATTTTAAAAAAGGAATAAGTAAGAGAAGGAATAAACATTCGTCTTAGGGCGAAACCTGAACGTCACCTAATTTCACTTTTCTCTCGTTAATTGCAGGAGTATTACAGACAAAAGCTGGAGAGGTCTTAATACATTTTCCAATTTGTCAGGATATTTCTCTTGCTCCTATTTACTTTAACTTGCCTCATCGACGACGCTAAATGGATTCATTTAATAAAATAAATTCAAATCTCATTGTTCTAATTCAACATTAGCTAACATATTCGATCTCTAACATCTTTAGGAATTCGATAGCAAAATGTCTTCCTTTATTAGCTCCGTAATCTTCCCGGTTATTTCCTTACAAAATAATGCTAAACAATAGTCTATTACATTAATATTGAATCGATTTGCCGTAACGCGCTTATCAGCTCATTAATCTGCATGATACACGTGTCATTCCAACTCATATGGCTCCTGAAATTATCACACTTATGCTGATTCGAAGGCACTTTTCCTGCTATGATATCCATCCTCGTCAAAGACTCGCTTGGAAACAATTGAAATAACAATCCAGCTAAATTCTATCCAACTTCGCGTTCCAAGGAATGGTTATAAACCCTTCTGTTTGCATAAGTTAATACCTATGACTGTAACCTACGCCAAACGTCCCAATACATAACTTTGAAGTATTTTGTGGAACCAAAACGAGAAATGAACTGTGGCCTGCACATTACTTTACTCACAATCGTCTAACTATACAGGAATGCCATAAACCCGTATTTTAAATGCTTGCTTATTTGTCCCAGGCCATCGATCAGGAAAATTTGTATCCAGCTTTCTAGATAAACTTTTTTGGTTCCAATGGACAGAAGGACAGACATAACCAGCTTAGTAGGCTCTAGTGGGCAAAAAATTCACAGGCACCAAATCTTTCTTTATATGAGGCTTTTTTTTCAACCAGGCGTGGTTGCTCCACGTGTAAACCGACGATGGTCAACAAAAACTGAGGAAAGATAAGGAGAAAGGTGGAAGTAGTAGCAGCAGCCTAGTAGGTTAGCATCCAGTGTTATGCCTTTATCGACTGAGCCCTCACCATACCCACGACCAAAGTAAACCCTGTGGCACTTGAGATTTGAACCAGCGAACACTGAACATGGTCGTCGCGATTCTTTCCTACTCTGCTATTTATGCGGGCATTTTTTAGGGACGGTTTGCAACCAACTAAATCGCATTTCAATTAAATCTGTAAAGCAATTCCCTGATGTTATTAAAAAAGTTAATTTTTCTCATTTTCTCAGTGGACGACAGATGCATATTTGGCTCAATTCAGATTTAAGATATTTGGCTCAATTCGATTAATAACTCGCACGAAATAAACAAATCTCACATTTCGCTTCCATGATAAGAATGTTTTGATATTTTTATAAACACACAACCAGAGGGACTGACGATAGAAATACATATAATATATAGTTTCTTGATGTTACGTAAAAAATAGCAAATCTAATGTAATCACGCCCTTCAACGATGAATATGATAATGCGTATGCGCTTGTTTGCTTCTACAGTGATTTATGATGACCAAAGAAATCCTATTAGCGAGACATGTCGATAATTGTATGCTTGGCTTGGCGAATGTATTATATTGTGTAAACTCGATAAAATGCGTATTGTCAACGACTTTATTAACATTTATGATTATTATGGCAAAGGATATTAATGTGCTGAACTATCATTATCAAGCGACCACCGTCATCATCACTACAATCAACATCATTGCCACCTCATCATAACACTGTCAACACAATCGTAATCGTTGGCCGTCATCATTGTCATCACCAGCGATCTACCGGTATCACGTATGGTTGCACTACACCATGTTTATGTTTAAATTGCAGCTTTATTTTTTGCTGTTGTCATTTATAGTCATCATGAGAGGGTAATTTGTCATTCTACCCGTCAAACTGGGGTAGACTTTGTTAATAGTGCAGCTAGTTCAGAAAATATATTCATGTAAAATGAATTTTATATAAAACAAAAAAGGAAACAAAAACAAAAAAAAAAAAAAAACACATTTCTTCTTTAACTGCCGTTACGCGTGCTCCCAATCAACTGAAGATCCAACAAAGCCAAAACCAATAACTTTTGCAAATTTTTTTTTTTCCACTCTTATTATTATTTTATATACTATCGCTTGAAAGCATCAAAAGCGACGAATCATAATTTCAAAAATTCGTTTTTTTATTTATTTATATATATTGTTTTTTTCGCATTATTTTATTGTTGCGGCCTAACTTTATCAAAAATCATATCGCAGTTAATGATTATGTTGCTCTTTTTGCCTTTTCAACGAACACCATACTAAAGCCATATCAAGCATACGTAATAAGGTAAGGTAATAATGAAATACAAAAGTCTTTTGTTGTTGGTCCGTTGTCTAAATTGTCTTTTTGACAAAAATGTTGTTGCTCACATTAAATCATACAGAAAATTAGTTGCGTTACGCAAACATAAAGCAAAAGTATTGCAATTAATATTCAAATCGAGTAATTCATTATTATTTGCATTGTATAGAACCCTGACTGGAGACGGTGTTAATGTTAATGTCTCTCCATCTCCATCTGTCCGTCTTTTCATATATCTTCGCAAAAGTGAAAACCGTGCCAACCGCCAACGAGCAATTTATCAATATTGATGTTCTTTTTTAAATCATTCGCCATAAACGTGTTTATGCATACATAACTTTTTAATAAATTTTAAAAAGAGTAAAATAAAAAAAAATAAAAAAAATAAAAAAAATTTTAAATTTTTTGTTTTCATAATTCGTTGAAAAACGCAATGGCAATCAATCGTATGGCGTTGAAAATTTTCCCTCAATTTCGCTTATCTTAAGCTTCTTCTTTTACACATACACATACACACACACACACACACACACACATGCAGGCTTACGCATTAATAATTATTTATTCAAATGGCGCCCTGCCCCATGTTTCGACATGACACATCATCATCTGTATTGCTGGTGTGTACATGATTTTAATAGCCAGCCCCTTGTCATTCTTTCATAATCATTAATTTTGAAAAGTTTGTATTAATTTGCTTTTAAATGAATCCAAAACTAATTTGATATTAATTTGCGATGACAAATACTATTGAATAAATAAATGATTAAATCCAAGTTTTATGATAAATCGTGGGAAAAAACTTAAGAAAGCTTGAGGTGCATACCAAGTGAGAAACTTTTTTGACTTTGAGTTGCAGGCTTGAAGACAATAAAAATTATTAGATTTTTTTTTTTTTTTTTTCTTTTTTTTGGCCATCAAGCAAGTAAACCTTTGAAGTCTTTCGCATTTCGTTTTCGTATTTAGATTATTAACTAAGTATGAATGCGGTCTGCTTATTGCGGTACGGTGATCATTAAAAGCAAGTTCTGAAGGATTTGCTAAGAGGCCATAGAAGACAAGGCAATTTACAATTACGCATTTATTTTGGTAGCTTCAGTAAAGCTCTTATTGTACAGAAATTTTGCAACTTTTAATTAAGTGAAATAAAAATGTAGTTGGAAAGGCAAGTGCTTGAGCACCATCTCCAGCAATTTAAAAAAAATTTAAACAAAACAATGCTCTTCTCGAAGAGCTACAGTTACTCCACTCGCTTCTCTAAGCCAGCGCCAAGTTGCAATCTGTTATACAAAACTAGAAATAGTTAAGGGCTCGCTGTTAATATCTTTTATCAGAAACCAAAAATGCAGCTTCTGAAGGGTGGTTGCATGTTCATTGCCGCCAGAAGTCGAGAACACCACAAATATTTACCAAGATTATCGTATCACGCATGTTGACAATGTGTCATCACATTTTTTATGAAAGAAATTTGAGAAATTAAACTCATTTGATATCTACATACGAGCTTGCCATTCAATCCGTAAAAAAAAAAAGTCAAATAATGACAATACATGTCTGCTTGTATTGTTTATTACATCAACCGCCAAAGCATGGGAATATACTCATTTTGTCGCAATGTTTGCAACATCCAAAACAAGGCTCCAGAAACCTTATATATTCTTCTAAATCCATGTTTGCATGTCCGTGCTGTGTGGGTTCTCCTGCCCGCAAAAATGAAGACTTCAACTTCAACTTCAAGTCAGATAGAAACATTGGAAGTCTCTGTACGCAGCTTGATATTGAAAATGGGCCGAATTGGCCGGAACGCAATAAAGCGTAAGCTGAACGCAACTCTACTCTCTTCACGCAAAAAATTGATGGGCTTTCGCTCATTACTCACAAATTATGAAAAATCGATAACAGGCTCAAGACTAAAGTCTTAAAGCCCAAGTATCTAAGGCTATCGGTTTTATTGCAAAAATCTACGGCACTTGAGATTACGACCCACAACGCTTGAGAATCATTTCAAATTGCAAGCTCAAAAAGAGGGTGTGGGCTAGAGTCAAAAAACTTTGAGCCGCTCATTACTAAAATGCTAGTGTTAGTTACATAAGAGGGAGAGCGTATAAATGCTTTTCCTTATATTTCTATGCATTTAAGCTGAGAAAAGATATTCTCTAACAACATTCTGAGAAAGGAGAAATATACGAGCGGATTGCGCTGCGATAAGTCGATCACCACAACATTCTTTACATTCTTTAGTTTTCTTATAAAAAAAAATTTTCACGCTACGTTCAATCCATGCAGTGTCTTTCAGCGCGCAATGAACATTCTTGAAGCGCATAATTCTTCCCTTATACGTTACCTTCTTATTTTTCCCAAAGTTTGAGACGGCGTTTCTTTCAAAATTGATGATATAATGAAACGCTTCTACGGCTGGGGAAATTAGTGGGAAAAATAGTTTTAAAATAGTATTACAATCAAAGTCGAAAATTTGCGATGAGAGCGTAAGAGAAGAATTAATTTTAAATTCTTAATCAAGGATGATGGGCGAAATGCTTTCAATTTATTAAAATTTTTATAAGGCAACAAGGCCGAGTAGCAAGTAGTAGATATCTTGTTTTCCTCTAAGGATTACAAGGCAAAAGTTCATCATCGGGACTTTCTAAGCGAAAGAAAATTAAAAAAAAAATTATTTCAACGAAATTTATTCATAAGAAAAAGAGAAAAAAATTCACTTGTCCTTGATTGCAGTCGATGTTAATTTTATTTAAAGGAAATATATAATAAATGATATTGAGAAGAAAAAAAATTAAAAACAATTAAACAATTTTCTTATATACTAAGCTTAACTGACAGACAATAACAACAGCGACAACAGCGACAACAACAACAGTAACAGCAAGAGCAACAAGAACAAGAACAATGACATTAAATGAAGAAAATCACATTCAACACAATAATTAACATTTCAGACACAAACACGCCCAAGTAGTGTATTTAGAAAATTTTCAAACTATTGTTAAAATGTTGTAAACACAAAGATAACTAAGTTGTTGTTGCTGTTGCTGTTATTGTTTATGGTGAATAGAAAATATCGCAATAATATATTTCAGAACAGATATATACATATATATATATATATAAATGCAGTTTTTAAAACAAAGCACTAGCACCAGCGCCAGCACCAATACCAGCACAAGCACAAGTACAAGTACAAGCAACAACAGCAACAATAACGATAAAAGACTACTTATTAACGCTACTAGTCTGTAGTGGATTGAAAAGTTTCGTGTTTATAGAAATTCTCAGGAGCATGTGTATGTGAGTGTGTAAGTGCAAGTGAATTGTGATTTCAGAAGAATGTATACTTCCTTCAAAGCTCTTAATAAAATTTCAAATAATCGACTTAACTTGTAGTTGTTGCCTTTTCTGTAAATTCTATATTTGTTTAACATTTGTGGGTACTGTGTGCGTGCGTATGTATATGTATTTACAAGCTCATTTTTTGTTTTTTTTTTTTTTTTTTTTTTCGTAATTTAAATTAAACACTTGTTGTTCTTGTCGCTGCTGTAGAAATGCTATTATTGTACGTGTGTTTCAGTGTTTGTTTTTTTTTATATTTTTTTGTTTATATGTTTTTTTTTTTTTTTTTTTTTTTTTTTTTTTTTGTATTAAATTGATTTAATTTCTGTCGATTTCTATTCTTACTTTAAAATGCATTCGTACTTGATAATCATCCGCAGATGGCAACTGCGTATCAGGAAGCTTAATAAAAGCACAGCCTAGAGAGAAGGAAAAACGAAATAGAAAGCAATCAGCTTAGAGCGAAAGAGACAGGAAGAAAGAGAGCGCGTGTGTGTGAGAGAGACCGAGCTTATATATATATGTGAATATTTGAAGCATATACGTAAAGCCAATCACACAGAAAGCAGCAGAAACACTGCAATGAAGCTAAACTAAACTAAACTAAACTAAACTAAACTAATGCACTAAAAACTACAATAATAGGAAATGCATTGGTAATCTGAACTGGTAATCAGAACCCAATAAATTCTGTGAACAAAAATTGTTTTGTATGCCTAAGCACAAGATAGATAGCTTTACAAAGGTATGATAGATATGCGTGCGTTGTTATTATTATTGTTGCTTTTGGGAATCAATTTTGCTTCTATCGAAACAATGAAATATTTATTGCATTCGATTTGGTTGGAAAATACACAGAAAATAAAACTTGGCACTCAAATAATGTACACCCAGATGAAATTCAAAGCTAAGCAATGACACTGAGTAAATAAATTCAAACTAAATGTTAATATTTCAATAAAGTACACAAAAGACAGACAGACAGACAGATAGATTGATTACATTGTAAATTATGAATAAACAGTATTAGTAAAGTTTTCGTTTTATTATTATAATATCTTGCTCTTGGGATACCCTCTAGGGCAGGATATATGTTGCTATTTAGTGTTCCTCGATCTGCTGATTAGTTAAGAAATCACACCTATTAGGAAAATGGTAATCAGCTGGGAAGAAAATGAAGAATCAATTTACTTTCCACACGCACGTACGCACAATAATATAAACTGTACTCAAACTTTTTAAAAGAAGAGCTAAGAACCAAATTCATGTGAAAAATTAAAAGGGGGCTCCATTATAATTTTTCCAGAAAGAAAATTTTTCATTATCCGCCTAATTGATGCTTCGAACTTTCTGAAATATGCGAGAGAAGATTTATTACCCAAAACGAATTTTTGTTTTTGAAATTTCGCTGCGAAAAGACTTTCGTTGGCAAATGAATGCCTGCCGATAACTTACACCCTAGGTTTGGTCTGTTGATTTTCATCTTCTTCAACCCACTAACAAACATCTTTGGATAGCATTTAGATTCATTTAAAAGCATTTCCAAACAAAAAAAGTTAGTGCAGCGTATGAAGTTGAGAACGACACCGAAAAAAGTTAATGCTTCTGCCACGAAAATGAAAGTGTATTACGAAGCTTGAGATTAATTATGAATTCGTCTATGGGTTTTCTTGCCGTTTCCGTTGCTATTCCGTAAGACTCTGTCTTTGTAAAATGCAACCAACGGATCTCTCTCTCTCTCTTTCTAGCATAAAATAGTCGAGAAAAGAGAATGAGAATAAAGTTTGCAGTTGTATGGCCCCGAAATTGCGGACTAATGGCATAAGTAGTACATAATTTGTTAAGACAAAAAAAAAACATGTCTATAATGCACATCAAAACGGACTTGAAGGACACGACGGACTTGAGACAAACACTTTCACTATACTGAATATATCCTCATCTGTCCGTTTGTCTCTCTTGTTTTCTCATGTTTAACCTGCAGTGCGCTACGCTTTTGAGATAAATTGATGAAAGCTATTACCCCGGGCAGTTTTGGTTCAAAGACGAACGCTATAGAAAACGGTTCGGATCGGATTGTTGTCTCGACCGCTGTCCATATAACGTCTTATTTTGAAAAATCGTTATATGAAAAATTGCAGGAGAGTGCAGGCGAGCCGTGTAGTCTTTTTACTTGCTTTTTCAAATTTAAACATTCAAACATTTTTAAGAGAAATACGTAGAATATTATATATAGAATATAGTTATTTTAAATATAATTATTATTATCATTATTGGTTTTCTTTTTTAAGTATATCTTATTAATAAGAGGATAACGCGGCGATGAAGGCAAAGAAGTGATGAAAGAGAAAAAGAGATAGGGGTAGTGAGTGCGTGGCCATGCGTATGCTTTTAAAGCAATTCTTTTCTACGCACTTCGTAGCAAAGTGTTGCTGGATCATTGTAGAAAAATGTAAACACAATGTAAAGGAAAGGACAAAAGCAACGGTGCATGTCAGGCGATCCAATTTCGGGGGTCCGGTTCGGTATAGCCTTTCGAGCTAACGAAAAGTAGTCATCATTTGGAAATGCCAAACACAACAATTGTTGCAATCCAGCCGAAAGACTTTCTTATTATACCGAAAGTTATGATGTCGTCTATTTCAGTATATAAACGTTCGGCATCATACGGCTACATTCATCTAAGGAACTGCACTGGAATATGCCAGCTTTCGCACTCGACTACTGCTGCTGCTTCTAATCGATGACTTATTGGGTGGTGTGGAGCAGAGTTTCCGTTCTTACGATAATACTTAAAAATGGAGTCTTCTCAAGGATAAATTCAAGAGACGAGGGTATCCTCCACACGCTGCCACGGCGATACGAAAAGCAATGGCTAACCCAGGGCAAGAGTTACAATATTTTTTACAATATATTGTCTTAAAATAAACTTTCAGTTTTATTAGATTGAATCTGCAAAGGTACTCAGTCACACACTAAAGATTTAAAGCGAAAATGTTTCTGATTGGCTAACTGTCGTATGTCATCATTAAAAAAACGTTTTGCATTCGTTATTTGGCAGTCTCGGGTGACGTGTGTAGAAGATGTGCGTTAAAACGAACATAACGGTTTTTTTTTTCTTATCTTAAAGTTTTGTTAATCTATGCAGTTATTTGGCTAGAAAAGCCAGAATTATTGTTAGAACATATGAAACCGACCTACATACACTATAGCTCACGCTTGGGTAAGTTTTATAGTTAAAGAATTTTAACAGAACTTGTTTAGATGAAAAAAATTAATAAATAACTAAATAACTAAACATTTATTTTTAGTTCTCAAACAAAATTCTTTCTTCTAAAATCCGAAACACTTGACCTTGATATTTAAAAATCAAAGAAAGACAATGCATTATATAAAACGCAATTCGTTTATGTTTGTATGTTAAAGCACTTTAAACTTCTTTGGCTGTTTTAAAGAGAGTTTCAAAATTAATAATAAAACTGGAAATATACTCGAATGCTTGCACGTTATACACCCGGAATAAATTTATATTTTAAATACTTACTATAACAAGATATTTTTATGCGAAGTGGACAAACGACCACAACAACGACAACAACAACAAGTCTCTGACCATATCCATGAAGAAGATTAACACTCTGTGGTGATAAGTACGAAAAAAAAAAAAATTAAAAATAAAAAAAAATAATAATAATAATAAAAACAACTATTAACTTGAAAGATTTTTTTAAATAAAATACATACTGCCTTCGTTGTTGTTGTTGTTGTTGTTATATTTGCTGCTCTAAGTTACCAAAGTTGCATATTAAACCTGTCTTTTTTCTTTTTTTTTTTT
>NW_023998421.1:7501510-7571424 GCF_014805625.2 Glossina fuscipes | reverse complement strand
TTTTTGTGTATCTTCGACTGATATTATTTGGTTTTTGGAGGTCGACTACTTTTGGTTGACTGTCAATGATTGTTTACCTTTTTTTTTTTTTTTTGTTTTTTTCGTTTTCTTTTAAGAACTGAAATCTAGAATCTTCATGACAAAAATTATGCACATGTTTACATTGAGTTTAAAGCCAAAAAAAAAAAAAAAAAAAAAGATCAGACCAACAGAAAAAAAATTTACATTAATTTAATCTAAATCTGGTTTTCTTTTGACTTTCGTCTTCAAGTAAACTAAAAATGGAAAAAATGAATAAAAAAAAGGAAAAAGAAACCTGGCCTTGATTCCTCGCCAAACTAGCTTCAGTCACATTGTCATAGGGTAAGACAATTTAATATGAAATTCTTTTCCGTATGGAAATTTTTTAAAAATAATAAATTACATCTATAACTATAACAACAAAAACAATAACAACAACAACAGCAACAACCCAAGCAGCAATAACAAGAATATAACAAGGTCAGTAATGCGATTCATATTAAGAAAATTAAGAGAATGGAGTTCGACCTTAAACTAACCTCTTAAAACCTGCTCATTAGAAGAGACATAAACTAAATAATAATTTTTTATATATCACAACAACACGACGGCATGTATCACTGATAAAGTATTGTCCCTGAATAAGATGAGATGTCATTTGGTGCTTTTGCAATTAATCGAGGGCTAAAGGAAATTTCAAGGTAAAGATCAATAGAAATTTAAACATCTTCCGCGGTTCGAAAAACTTTATTTTGAGTTTAAGCACAGAGATTAAAGAGAGCAGGAAAACTTTTAAAACAAGAGAAAGTTCAGCGGATAACTGAATGGAGATTTATGTTAGTCTTTTAGAAAGAACTTTAGGTATTGGTTAACCAATAGTTTTCCAATTGCAAGCGAAAAAGTTTTAACCACACTTTTCACTATAAAAATACTATTTTATTTTTGTTCTTTGCGTCATGTGTGCCACTCGCGGAAAAAGAAAATTGGTGTGGTGAGGTAGTCACAAACAGGTTGAGCCTAACATTCGATCTTACATTAATTTTTACCTCACGAAGACTAAATAACTGAGGCAAGATGCTCATCCAAATCTAAAGTAATTTGCCGACTATAGCATATAAGGCTACTACGGTATTAGTAGAAAATGATTGTGTGTCGTCTGATATCGATAGCATGCTACTAAAGAAGTTTCATTTAACTTTCGCCGTGGCCACCAGGATTGTCTCTGTGTTTGGTTTACTTCAATCAAGGCAAACTTCGTGGGTTTTTTTTTTGGTAAAGAACAGACCTATCAAGAGAAGGATTACAAGACATTCTGGTTGCACTTGGAAAATGTCATGAATAACGTATGCTGTTTTTGCATTATGAACATGAGGTACACTCAAAAAAAAAAAAAAAAAACACTAGATATCAATCCAATGTCGATAAAGCAGAGCTTTAGAATATGACTTGTTTACATCCGCATTAGTGATACATTGGATTTTTCAAATCTTGCTTTTACATATAAATATAGGGATCAGAAAAGTGTATATGGTTCCTGAATCAGCTTGAAAATTGGAGTCCATTGGAGTCGACTTTAAAGGAGCAATGTACATTTGATCACCGGCTCGCTCAGGTCTACATGTAAAAAGTATAATTATCTCGGATACCGATTCATTCAGATTCTTCGAAAGCACGATAAACTTTATCGTTTTTATCCTTTATAACCTTTGTGAATGCGCGGGTCTGTGCGGAATCAGACACCAGGTTTTTTGCAAGCACTTCCTAAAGCCAAGCAAAATATGGTGCTGTGAAGGGGGCGGGATACAGAGGACCGCATAGAGCGGGATGCAGTTTGCCCGCAATACGTACATTATATTACCGCATTACCATATAGTACTTTTTTTAACTCTATAGGGAAAAAAAAGGAATTGAAATAATACAGCGAATAACGGTAATAAGCGATCTTTGCTTTATTTGCCCTCAATTATTGTACAATATTATAATAAAAAAAAATCAAGCAACAATACAAAATTGGGCCACGATCCATCATGAAATACTCTAAGCTACCATAAACTCAATCATATAATAACTTTTCAAAATAGGACGTTAAAGGGGAAGTCGTCGAAAAGGTGGTCCGATCCAAATCATTTTTAATAGTGCTCGTCCTTGGATCGAAACACGTCATTGTACCAAATTTCATTATCAGACAAGGTCAGACGGATTCTGAAGCACTTTCTGAATACAATTGAAGATGGATCTATTTCAAGTTCTTCTGGCTATTT
Source organism: Glossina fuscipes (assembly GCF_014805625.2). Taxonomy (NCBI): domain Eukaryota; kingdom Metazoa; phylum Arthropoda; class Insecta; order Diptera; family Glossinidae; genus Glossina; species Glossina fuscipes. The sequence goes on along the minus strand of NW_023998421.1, from coordinate 7,569,142 downwards.
TATATATCGGCTCAAAGTTAATATACTCTATAGGGGTATAATTACTATTAGAGCCGATAGCCTGTGGTGCTAGTGCTCAATGTCTTTTTTTAGTCTAAGAATTAATTTCATTAGTCTAAAATTAAAATAATAATAATAATAATAATAATTACTATTATAAATTGTTACTATTATAATTGTTGTTTTACCCGAAATCGGAGGTCTTTTCATGCTAAGAATATTCTTTGATCGCATACTTTCCGCCTTTGGCAGTTACTTTGTAAATGTTGAGTGAAGGTAGGTTTTGGTTTTTACGGACGATTGCCGCAGTTACTTACCCTCAAATTTACCTTTTATTTATATGCAACATATTATGCCCTAACATATAAAATACACATAGGTCAGAAATTGATTGGGCGTTGTATGTATAAGGATAATCTACTAATATTTAGATAGCAACCCGCAAAAGTGATTTGATTAATATCTTCGCCAAATATATCGTCAGCTCTTCAAAGTCTGCTGAAAACACTTATATCACTACCACTATCGCTGTTATCCATCGATTCTGTTAAAAATCATACGGTTCATTATTTAAATCCGGTGAAGCATGAAAAGCAGAAAAGAAAAAAAAAAAAAAAAAAACTATAAATAAACACATATTCTCTTATGCAAGCATTTTATGCTGATTGCTTTATTTGATAAGCCGTTTTTTCAACACTCCTCAAAGCTTACAGAAAAAAATCGATCAAAGCGAAAAGCAAAAAAGTATTCTTTTGTTGTCATCTGTTGTATTTTTTTTTTTTTTTTTTTTTTTTTTTTTTTTTTTTTCTGTCAAAAGTCAGTTTGTCAGTGACGGTTTCAAAAGAGGAGGTCACAGTTTAACACAATTCGTGTAAAGGAATATTTTTTTTTTATAAACATCATCGAAAAACGGGAGCAAAATTAAAATCATGTCAGCCCTTTTGTTCTATCTATTAGTATGCATGAAAGACAACATGAAAAATTAATTTTGTTGTACTTTTTTGTACGCGTTTATCCCTTTGCCCGCTTGTTTTTTCATGAAAATTTTAATTGTTCTTTAAAAGTTTAAAAATGAAATCTTATGAATACCTTTAGCAAAGAACAATGGAAAAGTGAAGAAACTAGTAAAACATGAAATCTTCACAACTGATACAACTAACTAAATATATTCTAGATGCTGGGCTGAGTATCTTTTAGTTCTCTATGGATCCCATATGATTTGTGTAAAGTGTAACTAACAAGGAGGACATATTAGTTATCAATCTTGATACCTCTTAAGTAACTTTTAATAGTTTTTCAAAACCTACATCGTAGTTGGATGGACGGTCCACAGCAGACTTGCTGTGCTTTGCAATAATTGACGATTTTTTTTGATTAATTTGGTTAATCTTTCTTCAACTGACAGCGAGCGACCTCTTTCGTACTGTTCTTCAATCTTATATTATTTTATACTATCGTATATGATATTGCTTGCACGATATCTCGCAAGCCATCATAACATCAGGAGATCCTTTAGTGGGTCCATAGCGTTTAGAATTGTCCTGGACTAGCAAAGAAGCTTAGAGTGTGATAGGGAAAGGCTTTCAGGGCGTATTTATGCGTACGTCCCTAAGAACAGGTGCCGTAATTTTGCGATAAATTTATTGAGGAAATTTTGAAGGCATTTCTGTGACATATAACGCAGTTCGGAACGGACCTGGAGGATTCGTTACAAAGAATGGTATTTGGTAGAGCTGGAAAGAATCACACGCTCGAACTGAATTAGTTTCAAATAGGTTTTTTTTGTGCAAGATAATAGTGACGGCAGTAGAAAACACTTCTGCTTGTACGAGATAAAGCGAGAGCAATAGAAAATATTGTCACGAATATTCACCGTACCCATGATCACAGTTGCACGGCTCGTTTCACTGTTGGGTTTCATCTCATATTAGGTATTCGGAAAAATATTCATCAGCGACTTCTGCAAGTAAAAATGACGAACAAATGGGAAATACCAGCACACATACCGACACTATCATGGAATCCTTAAAACTGCGTTTTCAACATTAATTTTCTGTGCTGTCCGATTTGAATATACCTGCTGCTGAAACCCAACAAATAGGTTCAGAAATTTATGGTGATGCTATTCCATCATATCCCTATTATCGGTTTTGGTGTCAACGGTTCAAGTAGTAATGATTTTGACAAGAACAAAAAACGGCTGGAGGACCAAAAAACTTCAAGTACCATGAATTAAAGGACTTATTGGCCGAAACAAAACTTTCAGTTGATTCGTCAACTATTTCTAGACATTTACATGGGATGGCAGAGGACCAAAATGAGGGAAACCGGCTACCTCGCAAATTGAACGAAAACGGCAGTTCGGTCATTTGTTGCAAGAGTTGGCCGGGACATGTTATTTTAGATCAAATTCAGCTCTGCTACACCCAGCGTATTCACCAAACATGGTGCCTCGTGATTAACGGTAGCTCAGATCGGTGTAGCATTGCTTGGCTGGCACGCGTGCCCGCCAAGTTGACGAAATTCGAAAATGGATCAGTGGATGAATCGCTGCCAAACCAACGTAAGTTCTTTCGACATGGTATCGCCATGTTGCCAAAAATATTGTAAAAGTATATAGAAAATGATGGAAATTATTTTGATTAATGAAGTAAGTGAAAAAATCATCAAAACTTTTGCAACCACCTAACAGTATCATGTTTAACTAATTTCTTTAATTATTATATTTAGAATGACTTCGAGTCCTATTCAAAAATTTTTTACAAGTTAAAGCTTCAAGAGCATGAAAGTGAATTAAAAGAAGTGAACGCTTTCATGCTACTTAAAAAGATTTACGTAAGTTTAAGCATTCCTAAGATTGACACGTTTACTAGTTCTATGCGCGTTAGATCCCGTACAATTTGATAATCGTTAACAAAAAATGCATCAGTGACTCGGTGTTGTAAAGATATGTACGTGTGAACCAGAAAATATACGAAAGTAAAATGCATAGGTTTGTCTGCAATGCGAGCCCAATAAAAATCGAATTGCTTTGGCAAGGCTTTAAACAATCATTCTACATAGTTGGACAACGAGAAGCTGCTTAATCGCTTGAAGTGCTAATTTCATGCCTCGCCCACTAGATTGTGTTGGCAATTACTTTCTGCTGTCGAGAACAAACTGTGTGCATGCAATAATCCTGAACACAAAACAATTGGTTGATAGATTCAAAATGCATATTTGATGGAGCTTATGTAAGGTGTTATGGGAGATTTGCTAGAAAAATTGCTTCATAACTTATAAATGAGAGAAAATAGTTTGGTAAAATTTTATCACATACAAGCAGCGATTTTTATAGCACTAAATAAGTTATTCAGGTCAAGGGAAAATTAACTGCAATCGTCTTAACTCGCTTTTATTCGAATTCTATATAAAAATTTTTACCTAATTACACGGTATGTGTGAGATATGCGGTTTTCTCCTTCTCTGTCGCTGCTGTTCTCTTCTGCGGCATATGAAATGTGAAATTTCATTGAAATTGATTTTAATAGAAAATGTCAGGCAGTATGAGATAAATTTGTGGGTTACAATACTTTATTTAAATGCTTTGAAGCTTAGTTAGAGAGGAAAGAATTCAATTTAGAATTCATTTTTCCAAGCGCAACGAATGCATCGGTATGCATATCATATACAGTTCTTAATAAACATTTTCAAGGCCTTACAAAGCATTGAATTGTTTTTTTTATTTATTTTCAAATTATAGTTGAGAACTTTTAACGGTTGCAACCTGTCATAAGCAGTTAAAGTTAATTTCATGTTTGCAAATTCTTTTTCCATCTGCACGCATTACTCAATTCCCTATATTTACTAAAAATAACGTTTAATTGAAAACAATCCATACATAGAAGTCGAACTACCAGTCTAATGGGAGCATGTATGTGTGTGTAAGTGTGTATGTATGCATGCATATGTGTTTATGTCAACTAAATATTCCACATTTTCACATATTTGCAACTAAGGCATGAATTTCTGAACCGCAAATATTTGCTTCGGTTTTTTTTTTTTTTTTTTTTCTTTCTATTTTTTCGTTAAGCAAACAGTTGTAAAACCTGTAGATCGTTAATTTTGTTTTTTTTTAGGCTTTGAAAAACCTCCACTCACACTCTTATATAGCGATACATGCGATGATGTGTGCACACGCATACACATGTGCCTATACGAAAATCAAGCGTTGTTATTACGTTTTTATTTATTTTTTTTTTACAGAATATCTATAGAACATCAGCGCGACAGCTACGGCAAAACAACAAGTGTTAGTTGTCGTTCTCGTCGCCGTTACTCTGACTATGGCGGCTATGGCGATGGCTATGGATTACGTCAGCTTAACATTCAACAATAGAACATCAATGGAAAATTGTGAAAAATCTACGTTCATAGATTCGTGTTCGTTTTTAGATGGTTAGCGTTGTTGCTGTTATTCTTTTTTGTTCTTGTTGTTGTTTATATTGTTTTTGCTATCGGCAAAATGAACTTGAAATTACAAAAACTCAAACTAAATTAATAGTTTAGTTTAGTTTACTTGACGTCGATAAACAAGCAAACAACCAAACACGTTATGTAATATATGAGATAATACTGAACCTAGTTACACCTTAATTATTATATCATAGACACAATTAAAGATGTGCCGAAATAAATCGAAATCTTGCCAATTTTATATATTGACCGATAATATTAGATATTTATTTTGCAAAATAAATAGTATTGTAGTATAATATAAGTTGCGTGGGGTATAAAATTAATTGGTTTTGGACTACGCGAAAGAAAGCACTGAAAATGCATAAAATTTATACAAAATTTATAACAATTTTTCAAATCTATGGAATACGAAGCCAGGCTTATTCCTCTTCAATTAATTACTCTTTGCATTCTCTGGTAGGTGAAGCTCTTTGCCATTTTCCAACATATCTAATCGATTTATTAGAAGGCTTACGTTAAGTTTGTCGAAATGGCGGTTTCATAAAAGCCTTTATAATGCGATTGTTTTAAAACAGTTAATAAAATCTTATTAGAGCAAATAAAAGTGATGCGATATTCACTTAAGGACGGTTCTTAGATACCCGCCAAAAACAATGTGAGATAAAGAAAACTTGGACCTCGTTAACGTTAAAAGATCTTTAATAACACTTTTTAATATTATTGCTATCATCATTTATTTTGAGCAAAGGAATAAAAGGCTGTCGCCTTTTTTTATTTAAGTGATCTGAATGGTTAATCCAGTCACTTTAATAAAATTAATTATTTTATTGACATGATATTCTGAGGATGTTGTCAAAACATCCATAGCGTTGGACGCTCCGAATACGAACATTGGGAAGCTGTGGACATTCGCGATTTATAGGTTGAACTGCAGGAATTTGTCCACAAATTTATTGCAAATAATTATATAACAAACTTCATGACCAATGAATAGATCGAGCTCTGCCTCCAGCAAACTCCATTAAGAGAAACTCTTAAGCATTTGGTTGGGACAAGCAACGAACAATGAATCCACCTGAATAGACGAGTTGGTAATTACCGCGACTACCAAGTCGGGCTCAAATCTCAAGTGCTGTCGAGTTTGCTCTGATCATAGCTATAGTGAGTGGTCAGTCGGTGAAGACATAACACAACGATTGCGCACTCGCCATCCTATTTCCTCCTTTTCTTTCTGACCACAGCTGTGTTATACGAATGTGGCGCTTTCTTCGACTGATAGTTCCTATGTAACAAAAAAAGGGAAATATGCAAAGCGGAGTTGACCCTTTTGCAGATCAGGACACACATAGTTCTCCTTCATCTTCTTTTCAACTTTTAGAATTGGACTGTCCTGTTGTGGAATGGAGGCAACATATGTTCTTAAAGCAGTCAGAAGATTTAAACTAGATCTGCTTCGACTTAAACTTTGTTTTGCTTACACGAGGCAATAGGTAAGTTCGAGAGGTTTAAAGCTCTTATTATGCGGAAAGCCTTAAGGCGAATGTTTTTATTTATGCCTCGCTTTAATAAAAGTTCCCAATAATGACAAATAAATTAATTTCGACCTTTAATCACTTTATTAAAACCGTACAGCGGTAGTGTAGTTAAAAATATCAATCAGACTGGTCGGTCATGAGTCTTTTCAAAAGCCATTAGTGCTAGGCAAGCTTTGCTATTTTTAAACGTTTAGCTATAGCTAAACTCTGAAAAGCCGCTCGTGTCTAATAGTTTTACATACTATATACAATAAATAAGTCGCAAATGAAACTTTTCTTTGTATTATTTTCGTTAAAACTCGCTCAATGCTATCACTTACAGCTACAATAGTAATAAAAACAACACATTTAAAGGTAAAAACATTCTGTCTGTAATCATTTTCAGCAAACAAACGAATTCACTCGGCTATTGTTGTCTTGTTGTGATAATTGTTGCGTTTTTTCCCTGCTGCAATTTTCTTCTTTTTGTTTTATTTTCAGATTTTTCAATATATTGTTTACAAAAGCAACCAAATTACGCCAAAAATACAATGCACGGCACGAAACCGAATGGTAACCACGCCCTGCGAGTAAAGAATACATATTACAAAAACAAAAAGAAAATGAAAAGTGCAATCATACAAAATAGTTGTTGTTTTTTCATGAAAAGCACTAAACTAAAACTTCACGTCAGTGCATAACTTTTTAAATTGCTTGCGAAAATTGATTTGAAAATCCTTCCAGACGTCATGAAAATTAAATTTATCCTAACATTAAATTCAGTCCTACAATTTATTACTTTGGCCCAAGTCCATTACAATAATAATAATAATTCAAAAAATTTTCATTAGCACACAATTTGTTTCTCGATCCATAACCATTTTCAGTTTCGTTAAAGGCAGATAGCCTAAGAAATTAAAAACAATCTCAAAATGGGCTTTTGCGGCCACTATCGCGGCTACTACGTCCGTGTTCACGGGGTTAAGTCTCAGTGCGGCAGACCGTACTTAGCCGTAGTTATTATGAGCGCTCTGTCGGTAAAGACGCAACATTTATCGATTCAGTGCACACCCGCTAGGCGGCACCCAGTCTTTACCTCTTTTATTAGACCCATTCTTTTTTCTGATTATCTAATGGATAGATGGACAAACGAATGGGTGATTGGCTAGCGTGCTTCATATTGAAAGGTACTACAGTTCATTATGACTTTCTCTAAGAGGAGAGAAATTTTAGTTTAGGTTGATCCATCATCAACAATTGTCGCATATACGTTTACGAAAATCACTCAATATAAAGGTCATTGAGGTAAAATCAGAAGTTCTGCAAATTATTGAGAAAGGTTCGGTAGGCAAGAATGCAACAGCGAATCTAAAGGACATCGCTTTATACTGGAATGGGGCAACATTTAAGTAACTCATGCTATATCATTTCCTCTTTTCTTTTACTTGTTGATGGTAAGAGATTCATTGAACTCCTTTTATGCGAATTACTTGTACATTAACGAACTGTAAGTAAGTCTTAGTCAATAAGACATGATTTTAACAAGGTGAACTTAAGGTGAATTAAGTGAAGCAATTTACGACCCATTGAAATAACTTGATATTATTAAAGCTTTAGTAGAACCATCATCAATCTTTGTAAGCAGAGATGAAAACATTTAAAAAATATGGAAAATAATTGGCCATCAACAGTCCTTATACAACGCCTATAACCTTGAAGCTTTTTTTTTCACATCGCCATATTAACTTGTCCATTTTTGTGCGTTCTTGTTGCGATTTTTCAAAATTGACATAAAAAATGTCCCGAAATATGAGTGCGGTCGTTACAGAATAGTGGAAAGATTGAAAATTTATATCAACATATTTCGTTTAATAATTTTCAATGCATACCAAACATACAATTGAATTGTCCGCTACATGGAAACTGACGGCAACATTAAAATTTTTTGCACTTAGCGGTCGAGAAAAAGCTGTCCTTCTAAAGACACTGCCTACATGACAGATATCGATGCCGAAAACGCAATGCTTGCTTGCTTGTTTCAAGAGATTCGTTTCTCTATCAAGCAAACAACAAAATATAAATACATACATATATATTATACATAAATATTATATTATATTGTAAGCATTACACATTTAAGCACACAGATAGATACTGTGGAGTAAAATCTTAGTCGCTTACAAAATTAATTTTTACGTTCCCAATAATCGAATACAATTCGAACAAATACATACATACAACAAATAATATGTTATATAAGTGAATTCTCTCAACTGTCTAATATGTTAATTAGTTGCTTGCGTACATGTGAGTGCAAAAATGCAAGCATTTCGAAACATTTATATTTAAGTATAAATATTTCATTTAATTTTAACCAAACAATAACAACCAGTAATGATATCTACTTACCAGTCAGGCAGTCGGCCCAAACACAATTCTATATATCAACCATTGAAATCGTAATTTTGTAATTTCAAGTGCATACAAATTAGTTAAATAAATAACAAAGCGAACTTACAATTCAATAACATTTGTGAAATGAGAGAGAGAGAGAGAGAGAAAGAGAGCGGGATATGTGTACATGTGTATTTGTGTGTGTGAATATATGAATGGCCGAGAATTTAATTAAAGTCCAATGCATAGATATATTTTGCAGTTCTATAGAATCTTCTGCACCGCAAATATACTCCGTAGAGTCAGACGACAGTGGGATCACAATAACGAAAACGCAAACGCAATTTTGAAGTAGCACTTAACACATTACAAATACATTAAAATTTTGTATTTACTTGGATGAACTTGTCTATTAAATGACCATTACTAACACACATACATAACAATCAAACAAACATACACACATGTAGTGTGCACTTATGCACTTACATTTCGTTTTGTTTGGTGTAATTGTCATATGACCTAATTGCTTTAATTGAATATTGAGCTTTCATTATCTTCTTGAAAGAACACAGAGTAGTCTCTCTCGTTCATTGCAATGGTTGAATGAATAACTTTGAACCGATAAATAAACCGAAACTGAACATTGACTTAATCACAATTTTATGTCTGAATGAATAATTATTGGAAATGAAAAAAAAAAAAAGAAAACACATGCATTTCATATCGGAATAATGGTTTTCTCTTTTGCAGAGAATTTATTTTGAAACAATTTTTTTATAAAAATGCGAATGAATTTCATAAAAAAGTTTAAAAAACATTTGCAAACCTTTTTTTTATAATTTTAATTTGAATACTAGATATTTTATTAATCTCCTCGAAATTTTCAAAAAAAAAAAAAAAAAAAATATTTCTCATATTTCTGTTATATTCTGATGTATTCTTTAGTGACTCTCGCTTTTCGATTTACGAAAAGTGACGTAGATGAAGCTCATGCTAGATGGGAAGCAGACTTTCACACTTTTAAGCCAGTCAATGTAGCAAGTTTATCATGTTCTATTCGAAGACTAATTGAATGTTCCTTTGGAAGACCCAGACTCATGTGTAAAGCTCATCTTAGATGACTATAAGACTTTTAACATACTCTTATATAAGTCAGTGAATTTGTGCAAACACTCGTTTGGTTAAAAATTCTTGTCATCTTTACGTGCTTAGGTTACATCAATTCATTGTTTAGCCTACAATTAGCAATAAATTGCATATCAGACAGCCCTTGCTCAATGTTGCCTGAGTATAAGTATCATGGTTTGGTTGATATCCTAGCTAAAGATTCTCTGAACATTCCGGTCTTAAACGATATACTGTGCGAGAGTTACGTGATATGCTCGTACCACATGTTACCTTGACCCTGCTTTAACGAAACATATTCTCACTCAAACAACCAGCAACCACTTAATAAAGATAAGCTTCCTCGTTGATGTTGTATAGTTGTTTTTAATTAACGACGATAATCTCTTATGGTCTATGATTGACGTTTAGCTCGACCATGTCGAGAGCCTTTTGTTAACTTTTTTTGTACAACCCATCGGCCAGGGGATGTGTCCTATACGTGTAACAAGCTGAAGATTAGAAAGCAGTGGGGAGAGATAGATACAGAATGACTGCAGCCTGGGTGGTGGCAGGCAAATCTTAGTTCTGGTTTAAAGCTTCACTGCCTTCATCCTTACATATTAACTCTTTGCATGTCTGCATGCACAAAACTATTGTAATGTATATGCTCTCCTCCCCACGTGTAATTGGGCTTTCACCGAAAAGTTTCTGAACGAGAGCAGTGGAATCCTCACATGGCCGAAAGTGAACTTTAAAGCTACTGAAACTTACTACTCTATGGTTGCATAGTAGGATTTTGGCGAAATAGGTTTGAAGCTTCACGACTAATCATAAATCGAGTCCTTTTGATATGTACATGAATTAATTATTAAACTAAAACTAATAGATGCTAAGGAACAAAAGAGTAACCTTTGAGTGGCTTGTGGCTTTGTGTCTTTAAATAATTCCCATTCTATCTTTCACAGTTCACTAACGGGCTGGCTTCACAGATAAGTACTATCTCTCTGCTTGATCCATTGCCGTTATAGATATGTAAGATGGATAGTTTAAGATTCAGCAATGTGGGGAAGGCAGTTAGTTACCTCAAACTGAGCTTGTTGTTAACTTGGTTTAAAATAGTTGCTCTAACTTTGGAATATTAGGAAGAATCTTATTAAAAAATGTGGGCGACATCCACGAACGTTCACCCTAACTGATGATTGCTCAAGTTGCTGTTGGGCTGCTTTTAGTCAACAAAAGACTTTTAAAATGTATTTCTTATGCTTTGTTGTTCTTGATGTGAAATATTTCGAAGGACATAACATTAAGGCTCCACAGTGGTCTTATGAAGGCATCCAAACATGCCTGAGACGCTTTCTTAAGAATATGTTTTATTACAAGTTAACCTTACGCTATTTTTGCTTCTAAACTTTCTTTACTGTTCCAACTTATCTGTCTGTATCCGATCTTCCCGCAAAATAAGGTGAAAAAAAAGAAATTGGAAGGCAATGAAACTACTACCGTGGCATCCATGAATTGATGCAAACAAACCTCAAAACTGCATATATTATTAATTTTTGCTCTAATTTATTTCACGGTCAGCACGTTTAAAGTGTTTCAGTGCGAATGTCTATTGACATTTTGTATTTTAACATGCCATTAAATATCTATGCACACATATATAAATATGTAAGTACATATATAAGTATATATGCATACACGTATGTATTGGTACTTTATAAATGCATTTACTGATGCATAGTATATATGAAAAGTCATTGTGATATTCCGTGCCATGGTTGTTATTGCTATCATTTTCGTTATTATATGCAATTGTTGTTATTGTTGTATTAAAATTGCAAAGCATCGAGACTCGACTGTTTGAACTTTTTTTTTCTCTTATTTTTTTTATTTCATCTATTTGTTATTTAAACAATCGAAAGTGTTAATGAAATGAATTAACAAATAAACGAGAAAAGCTTAAGCTAACAGATAAAACTTCGGTATATAAAATAGTTGAACAATTAATGGATCGAATGCAAGTAAAAAAGAAAAATAAAAATATTGAATAAAATGTATAAACAAAAAAAAAAAAAATAAAGAAATAACAAAATAGTGTGTGCTACGGTTTCTCGTCGAAAAAACTTTAAATTTGGCCATAAGGTGAAATTTATTATGATTTATTCGCATATGAACAATATGTACACGTACACGTATTTTGTATCCTCAGGATTTCGTTTTTTATTATTTCAAAAAGAAATTTTATGTATATGTAATAAATACAATGGATTATTGCACAATAACGAGGCTATATACGATTCTGGTCGACTCAAACTTTATACGATTTGCGGCGCTTTTTTTTTTTTTTTTAATGTGATTAAAATGGGTATCCACTGTGACACGGTGACGATCAGAAAGAAGTGAGGAAAGAGAAAAAGATAGGGAGTGATCGTAACTTAGTAGCTAGCGTGTTATCGCTTCACCGTCTGAAAATTCAGTATAGTTGCTCTACCGTACTGACATATCAGCCTGCGATCACTGGCTTGCTAGCCACGATTGCGTTGTACTGGGCTACTAGTGCAGGTAGATGTTTTCAACTTACGACATAATGCTAAGCTTATCAGCAAACTTCAATAACCACAAAGTCAAAAACATAGGTTGTCTCTCGAGCTAAAGTCAATGGCAATGACAATCCGGAAAAGTTTATATATGCGGAGGACGTACTAAGACATAATAGTAGCTTGAGTGGATGGTAGAGGACCAAGTGGATCTAAATCTATTTTTCTATCCTTCGTGGTCGTAAATACGACAAGTAAAATAGCTTACGATGCATATTTCTTGTTTTTTCGTTGCAAACTTATGATGAATTTAATATATATCACCATCTGTCGATATGAAAAGCCGTACATACATGCATACTTAATATATATATGTAAGCAGTAAGTCAATCAATTTATATTGTCTTCGTTTGTGATTTCCTTTCTTAGTGAATGGCAGACAATTCCTTACCCAAAGGGCTTTTTTATCGATTGCCAATGTGTGCAATAAAAAGATTGTTTACTTGATATATTGATAAATTGTTTTCGTAAGTATAACATGTGTAAGCAGGATATTAAGAATTGAATTGAATCGAATTGAGTTGAATGACTAATAAATATGTATGAATTTAATATATTTGTCTTTCTTGAGCCCGTAGGGAATAATGCAACTGTATATACATTTCTCTACCTATGTGCGTAGCATGAGAGTGTAAACTTTTACAGTAAAGCTCAACTACGTTTGTTTTAAAATTAAGAAAAATTGAAAATATTACATGAAATACGCATTCCGTTATATCTTATATATATATATATATATATATACATTTTAAATATTTTCATTTTATTGTTGTTTTATTGATTATATAAAATTTCATTTTACATTTCGCATCAACAATATTTACATATTTTCAATTTTAATATTGCTTGCGCCACAGCCTAAGAAAGAGTTGAGCGAAACCGAAAATGCAAATTTCTTCAATTAGTTTATTGAAAGGGCAGATGGTAATAACCTTGAGAAAGAAAAGGAACACAAAACAAAAAAGAGAATAAATTTTGTCAGCTCAAAATGTCGCTCCTAAAATAAGTAAGGAGTTCAATCAAATTGTAACATTTCTTGCAAAGATATGGTCAGAATGTCTGCGTTTTCAATGGAACGTTTCCATGGGCCTTTATTGGCGCTTTTTCATTCCACGGATTCGTAATATATCTTTGTGATAGTTTATATAGCCGCGTGAAAACCCAAGTAGATAAGAAGCACGACTATCAACTCACTGACCGCGGGTTTAAATTTCAAGTGCGTTGGATCTTTCTGCGGTCGTAGCTAAAGTGATTGCTCAGTCGGTAAAGATATAATCTACGCCAACTAAGCAGAAACCTACTAATTTGCGGCTATCACTTCTCCATTTCTTTTCTCAAATCATTCTGCACTTCTCCGTGTTATCCAAATAGGCGATAACGCCTAAGTGATTGATCATATTAAAGTAATATATATATATATATATATATACACAAAAGTGTATGCATTGATCTTAATCTATACAAGCCGTGGTTTGATAAAATATATTTTGATATTTCGTGGATGCTTTATTCAATAACTTGGTCGATTACTTTAGGTAAGAATCATTCAAGGGCACCTTGCCTTACCTTTTTCTTGTTCCAAAGCTTTTCAAGATATTCTAGGCTATGTTTCTTAAAAGTGAACTCCGTCTTTAGAATGTTCAAAAGATACTTCACGTCCACAAAGGTTAGTACTACCGAAGCTACATTTCTTTGCGATTTGTTAAATGGATGATTGTTTCGATTTCCGGATCCTTCAATCATAATTTACTTTCTTTCTTACTTTAAGACTTGAAGCACTTTCGTTTAGGCTTTATCACTCTTTGCTGACTTGCAACAACCTTTGATAATTTCCCAGCCATAATTAAGAGCATGTTATCAGTCTGAGGACGATGACTAACGAAACCCTTCCGAACTTTAATATCAGGTATAAATAAAGAAAATATCAAAGCGACAGAGGTCTGGCGATTGAGACTGACGTCGTCTGCCTCACAGTTTACAACATTGGATTATCGAAATCTATTCAATTTATAAACAAGAATTTCATGCCTTACGGTTTTACGTTGCACTAGAAGTCTGCTCTATGCCTCATTTAACAGTTTTTCTTTCTACCGTTACAGACGTCAGGGTCAATTAATCAAAGAGCTGAACTGTTTCAATATACTAAGTAGCGACTTAAGCATCTCTGAATCTTGCACTTTTATTTATTAATTTTTATTTTTATTTTTTTTTTTTGTACGCATTTAAAAGTAAAGTTAAGCCGGATATTTCCACGTTGGTAGAGTTTAATAATTCAAATTGACAGGTATCTGAGTACGCCTTAAAAAGAAGAGATTATATAATAAACATATTTACATTTATATATATATTTTGTTACAATCGAGCGAATTAAGTTAATAAAATAATGAATCCTCCAATGGGAAAAATGTAACAATATGATGTTTAAATGATAATGAGCAGACATTAGGAAAAAGTGAAATCACTATGGCTCGCAGCCAACTACTAAATACCTTCCACCACTTCGCTTAATATTATTATTCATGTAAGGAATTTTCAAAATAAGCCGTAGTAAAGGAAGGGGTCCGCTTAGAACCATTTTCAAGAGCATTCGCTTTTGGGTTAGAACACTTGTGGCCTGTAGATTGAACGAAGAAAACAAGATGGACTGACAAACGGACGGAGGAACATGCTTAAATCAGTTTGGATAGTGATTCCGGATCGATCGGTATAATGAAAGGTCGGATTAGCTCGAGTTAACAATAACGAGTCTCGTGTTCGCTTTTTTTTTTAAATCAATACGTAAGCCGCGGTACAATAACTATTATCTATCTACATGACATGTATATGTATGTGTAATAATAAGTGAAAGACAAGAATCCTTGTTCTGCATGAGCAGAAGTCTTAAGATTCCATTTGCCCTTTCATTTATGACGGTTTTGCGGTTCAATGGAAAATCTAGTAGGATCACTAGAGGGAAATGAAATTACTGTGTCACCTACATACAGTTGCACCTAACATGTTATCAGCAACCGGAATATCTTAAGTGTAAATTGTATATAGTATTGGACATTACACATTTCCGTGGGGCACATCAGCCTTACTTCTGTATGTGTTGGGCATTTCATTATCAAATGCAACATAGGAACGTCGCATGGGTTCGCAAGTAAGAAATACGTTAGTGCTGGAAGAAATTTTCTAAATCCACGAGGTAGGCAAAGGCACTAGGTTTTCGCAAAAGCCTTTTCAACGTCTAAGAATAATCCAACCCAGTAGCCTTTATTTTTAATGGCTTCTCCGTTGGCCGAAACACCGGAATGTCGTTTACTCTTGGTATCATATTTATTTCTGCGCCCGATTTGGTTATCAGAAATCGCCAATTTTTTTTCTCGTCTTGAAATCAATCTTCTTAGGTATCTTCTCCTAACCCTTTTGGCAAATGTTCCCAGTAGATTAATTGGCCTATACGAGCCTGAGTGAAAAAATTGCTTCAGTCTTAACATGTTGTGACGTAAAACGTATTTTTGAGTTTTTCCGGTTTGTTTTTTACTTTTACCCTTGTTACTAACATTGCTGAGTGTAAGCTCATATCACTGAATTGTGATTTTTGGCATAGCGTGCAATTTTTAGAAGAAAGATTTTATTAAAGAAAGAAATTATTTATAGAAAGTAGAGGTGTTGTGTTTGTGGAAACCGTAGTCTACTGAGGTTTCATACACTTGATCGATTACTTTCTCCGAATGTCTTGCTTTTCGTAAATCTTTTGCTTACAAGCATTTCGAAAGCTAATCGCCAGCACCAGATTTAATTTTGATATTAAGTTTCCCGATATTTATTGTTCAACTTCTCGTCAAATGCCTGGTGCGCAGGCAGCTTCTTTACTCTATGCTGCTAACATCTAAGAAAGAAGCGCACATCTTTATTTCGTATTGACATTGTACGTATTTCTGTCTTCTACATAATCAGGTAGCTTTCATGCAGATTTGTTTTATCAAAAGTGCGATTTTCGTCACAATATTGTTAAAAAGTTAATGCTAAGAAAGTGAACGCCATAGGTGATAATAGCACGGTAGCTATTTCCCTTGCGTAGGAGATTTCTTAACGTTTACTTTGCTTTGCTCTTCTTTGACTTCTGCACTTGAAGTATACAGTTGACCAGTCCATGTGGCTTGAGTCGTTTAAATAATTTACTATATCACCATATCTCCGTTTGTTTTAGGTGAAGCGTAAAATTTCCTTACAAAAATATCTCGCTATACTTCATTTTTGCACGAATTTTTAAATCTCTCTCTCGTGGGAACAATATTTCTTGTCCGTCCGTTAAGGATATTTTCTTATTCTCCATAAGCAACATTCGTTCCTTTTGCCTGTTGTTGATTTATTCGTTTCTTCTGTTAGTTTAATAAAAATTTTTTCTCACAAATCACACTGAAAATAATAATGAATACAAAGGGTATTGAAAAAATCTATAAAATATATCAGTGAGTTGATTTCATCGTGTTTGTCTGCCTGCCTGAAGCTAGCCTGGATAGTTAGTCTACTCGTTTTACAAGATTTCATTGATAATAAGTTCTGCAGGTTCTTTTGCAACTTCCGGAGGGTTACACAACACGGAAACCAGTCTTCGCATATGTGAAACGTATTGCGATTCGCGAAGTGTACGTAAAATGTTGTTCACAATTACAGATTGGAGAAGAAGATTTCTTAAGGATCCATTGATATATTGTGACAGCATACGCAAGGCGGACTCTTGCAAACGTTTCGATCTTGATTTTCTCGACGTTGATCGGGCTGACGTGCAAGTAGTGTGCATGGTGTCGGTTTTGTTCATCAACTTTCTCCTTAATCTTTTCTTATAGTATAATTATATAATATATTTTTGAAGGTCAAACTTGTGCATTGTACTATTCATGATTAAAAGTTCCGAAGCTGAGTAACTTTTTTAAGTAAACTTTTATTTAATGAATTAAAAATCCATTTCTTCGCATAATTTTTATCTGATTATAGATAAAAGCTTGGGGAATTTAAGATTTTAATGAGCAAAATGTTCGATTCCTTTCATGCGACACACACACACACAACTGCTTTTAATATCGTTTCGGCTACAAAACCGAGTTAAATAAAACTATCCAAGTCCGTTGATGGATCCTCTTATTATTGGCACATATCGGTCATATATCTCTTTTTTTTCTTTTGTTCTTGACCATAATAAATTCTGTTAATATTGAAAGGGCGCACAATTTCGCCGACAGACAATAGATAAAAAACCTTACGAGGAGTCTTTGTAACAAAATGTAAAAGGTTTTATTGGTATGAGAGTTGGTATGGAATTTTAATCTTAAATTAACTGCGAACACACAACAGACAAAAAGAGACAAAGAACCTATCACTAATATTTTAAAGATCACGCGCTCAATTAAAAAATTTGTACAAATTTTTGTAAAATTTGATTACTTGGACTCAAGCGTCGCATTTAATACTTGAAACTTTTTATTTAGAACCAACAACAAACGACAGCAGTTCAATGACTACGTGCCATAATTGAGACGATGTAAGAAATACTTGTTCAGCTTTCTATATAGTCGAGTATCCAATGACTGCCATTTGGATAGAGAAGTGAAAATTTCATCTAATTTTAAACATACTGTGCTCGTAAGTACATTTTCAATGGGTTATGTAACACTCGTTCGGAGCTGTCAATTGGTATGCTTCCATCAACAAGACAGAAAAATTTGAATAATTCATTGTACATATACACACATTCACTGTATATATATGTATGTATAAATATATCTTTTGAAAGACATTGTATTGAGAATTGGTTTTAATGCTTCAGTTGGTGAGAAATTTTTTACGCGTATGCGTATAGTATTTTTTCATTCTTATTTTATTCACAGCCGCAAAATGAAGGTGTATTAATTTTTTCGAAGCGTTTCTAGCTCTCAGACGGACGCTTCAGAAACCTTTTGAAGTACATACATATATTCCTTATGAACGTCAAATTTTAAATAGATTTAAGTACACGTCCGTCTGCTGACCTGTCTCTCTGTCCGCCGGTAGGCTGATCCGTATGCCTTTCTCTTTATCCGTTAGACTGCCCGTCTGTCTGTCTGCCCGGTCGCGAAAACAAAAACATCTATTTCGGATTTACCGGAATATTGCCATGTCATGAACGCGGATTAAATTTTCAAAGGAGGGACAAATCGGTCTACAGCACGATATGAGTAGAGAACCCATTTCTAAAAGTATAAAAGTGTTTTTTTCGCTTATTGCTCGTAAACTGCGACAACAAACATATTCTATGAAGGGCCCTACAGTACTTTTATAAATGGGAAACACTTATTTACGCGCACTCATTATTATAGGGTATCGAAATTTTGTTTCATTTACTTATTTTTTCTTTTTCAAGATAGGTATAGAAGAGAATATTTCAGATTCGGCCACAATCGAATATAATTATCTTACTTGTTTGAGTAGCTTCCGTTTTCGGTAAACAATTTTTATAACCGTTGGCCAAAAATGGTTAAAAAGTGCTTGCGCTTTTTGTGACAATTGAAGTTTTTTCTCTCTTTTTCTTTGTTTTAATCGAAACACACACACTGCTGACAATTGCTGCCTTTATTTTGGTGATCGTTTCTTATGTCATCCAAGCAAAGAGAAAAATGTAGATATTTTGTCATTTTTTGTTTGTAAATCTCATGGGATATGCTTTACTTGCTCATCTGTCGCTTGTCGAATTTTTTAAAAGATAAGAATTATCATAAGTGAAATTTGGCTTAAATAGGTTTGATTGATTTCATTTCTCTCTCTCTCTTTCTTTCTCTCTCTCTCTCTCTCTGTCTGTCACTCTCTTTCTCTCTTTTGTTTGAAATAAAACCACTTGTACGATATTACTACAAGCCGTAAGTGATAGAAAACGAGATACGTAGCGGAGAGGCTTATTTGACAACACCGTTTGATATGTTCATCTATGGCTTTCAGCCATACGTTTCCGTGGCCGGAAGGTTCTGGAATTTAAAGCTTGTGTCATACATTGCATGTATTAGCAGAGTCGCATGAAAATTTATTGCTAAATATTTCGCGAACAGATAATACCAAACATTGGCAGATAATAAAAAGCGTTGCGATTGCTGTATGTTGGCTTAAAGTGATGTATACCCAAAATTCTTCTCGCACTGCAACCATAACGCCTATACAACAGCGCAACTACAATGATATATATGCAAAATTCATTGCATTTTTAATCGAGTGTCGAAGGGTTACATTTACGCTACTTAAGGCTACCTCATAGCCAAATTAGGATCACGGCGAGTACAATTCTCAGTCCCGAAGACCACACCTTAATTTAGACGAGACTATGATTGTTGTTATACTGAGAGCTCGGTAACGACATAAGATTTATCGATCGGGGGCACAACAGCCTGCTGTTACTCGCTATCCCTTTCTTCTACCGACTTCCTTCTAAAACGCACGGCAATGCACCTGTAGCAGGCATCCCACGTCTAATTGTCATACAAAAAATAAAAAGGTCAGGAACACTACGAAAAATCTATATGGATTCTCCATAATTGCGAGATGTTGAACAAGTTTAGCCATTGGTCACCTGCCTGCCCATTTATAAATAAATGGTTTTCTTTGTCGTTTGTTATTCGAATAGTTTGGACCTAAAGACATGACTGTACATTTCGTATCAGAGCGCATCAGATCGTTTATTTTTATTTTTTAAAAATTAGGGCTCATTACACTAATATGCATCGCATCTGCAACATTTTTGATAATCGACAAAAGCGAAGTCGTTCCGAATATCTGCTTGCCTCTAAAATGTGGCGTGCTTAGATTGGAACTAGATATATTTTCAACGTCATAACGTCCCTGTTGTGTTTCAAATTCCCACCAAAATTAACAAAACATATAGAATAGTTTTTAAAATTTATGAATTTATTTGCTCCACATTTCGCGCATTGTATGGGATCGACCTACAGACCTTCATAGTGTAATTGAAAGATTTGGAGTAAATGTTAGGGGATGGTTTGTTAAGAATTGAATCCTTCAAAAATCCAATAAACCTACTGTTGAAAACATTGGGGCTGTGAACTAAAGTGGCGATAAAAAACGAGAACAACCAATTGGGCGACGTTCTTGGACTTTCTTA
This sequence comes from Glossina fuscipes, assembly GCF_014805625.2. Classification (NCBI taxonomy): domain Eukaryota; kingdom Metazoa; phylum Arthropoda; class Insecta; order Diptera; family Glossinidae; genus Glossina; species Glossina fuscipes. The sequence goes on along the minus strand of NW_023998421.1, from coordinate 7,548,941 downwards.
TGGTACCGCATGAGACATTCTTCCTGAAGAGGTGCATTTCAAGGCTTAAAAAAATCAATTTAAGAATTTAAACCAAGCCTAAAAATTCGACAGATTAGGCTTTAGAGCGACTTGAAATAAAAATTATATGTGTAGCGCTTGGTAATCGCAAACTTCGCTCGGAATATTGAGCACAATTTCCAAATCTTATACGCACTGAACACAAATGGATCAGATTTCTTCTCTCCTTGACGACATCTACAAATAGTCATAGGCTTAGGTATATCCGTCCGTCTTCGTGCGCCTTTGTTTATACACGAGTATCTGCTTGACTGCCTATGAATTGTTTCTGCAACTTTCACGACCGCTTCAACTGACAAACAATCCATCGCTGCTATGAATGTAAAACTTGACATCAATTTTTATGATGTTTTGCATAGTGAATGCAAACACGTGCGTGTGATCAAGAGAATATATTGGAATTTTTGTGTGCAAGCTGAGGAGCATCGAAGATTCATCCCATTCTCCTTTCCTTTTCTTTTTAAAACAAAATTACATCCGATATTTCGAATTTTATGATTTTCCAAATACAAACAGTTAATGCTTTATTTCGAAAATTTTTCAGACGTTAATGCTTACCGTCGAAGCAATCACAAGTAAGGACATGTAATTATTTTAATTGTTTATAGAAGAGAAGCAGAATGAATCGAAAATGATGAAATGTTCTTTTTCGCTATGAGGAAAATTTTAAATTAATCTCTCTTCTCTTTACCTTTTATGTATTGAAAGCGAAGCGTTTCTCTGTATGATTATGATTAATCCAGGCTGCAACACCTTCTTTATATGGGCTTTAAAACGGAAATATGTTTTACTTTTGTCATAACTCAAAATAAATTTTTTAAATTGTGACGATGACTCAGTCATGTAGAATCAGAAAGTTTTCAAAGAATAATGTTACAAGAGCTGAGTTTTTTTGCATTTTTTTTTGTTATTTTTTTATTGCAAACAATTGCAACACAATGTTGAAAAGAAAAAAAACGGAGGTGTTTCGTTTTAAGACGGCTTGTTTCATATTGTATTACACATAAAATCGATATTGAATATGAAGCGTTTCAAGAAAACGTGATATTTTAATTAAAAATTGCAAAAAATATTATTCAGCACACAGTCTATAACGTTACAGCTACATAAGGAAAAGCAATACGCGATTCAATGTTCATTAGTCACTTTTGTTTATTGTAAATCATAACAAAATTGGTTTCAATATGCGAATAAAGAACTTGACAATCTACGGACGCTGAAACGACACCAACAACAACAAGAGCAACGACAAAGAAATAACATGCATGCATGTATTGACAAATGGCTTTGGATTAGAGATAAAGATGAATTTTAAAACCATTTTACCTGACCTTTGTATCAAGTGTTCGAGGATTAGATGAAATGATCTGAGTTAAAAAAAGAAAAAAAGAAAAAAACATTTTATTCAAATCACTGGAAATTAATTGTGTTATTGCTTTACAAGGTGATTGGTTGAATAATCATTCGTAAAGCAATGAATTAAGGCAAGAATAACGTTACTATACATTTTGCCATTTTATTTATGCTTATCTTTCAAAGAATTCTTTAGTTCTTATCAATGAGGGCTAACGGTACGTAGTAGCTGCTCATTCGAGTGGAGACGAATCAATTCCTCAGAAATCTCACAATCTCACTAACAATGTGGAGTACGAGTCAAGCGCATTAGCGTTAAAAGATAATGGAACACAAATACATCTACCTACGAGGGAAAACTTTTATAACCGACGAAGATATGTACAAGATAAAGTCTAATCTCCGTATGCCCTAAATCGGTTTCAATCACTTTATTCATTTTAATATTTATGATCGCATACAGAAAAATTTTGTATTTCTAGTCCAAAAGATTTTTATTTTGCATTTTTCCCTGTCCGAAAATATGATACACATTTACAATTTTAAATGCTAATGACTATTTAAAAAAACCGTAAAAAAAGAAAAATTTTCAAGTTAAAAAAAAACGGAATTAACTCCATATGATTTTTGGAAATCAGATGAATTCAAACTTTTCACCATCCTTCTATACACTAGAAACATTCAAATGAATTCAGAATTGACAACATCCTCCCGTACATTAGTGTTCTTAAATATGATATAGAGGTTATCTAATTTTCTTTCTTTGCAAAAGAAAAGCTAACATCACCAACCGGTTGTCTGTTTCTCTCTATAAGATGTGACAGAATCAATTATCTCAGCTCAGAATACTACTCATAATACAGTACTCCTTTTATTTTGGTTTTTGCTTTTCTAGATCTGCTCTAAATACTTCTTTCTCAAGTGACTTTTAGTGAGAAGTTGAGCAAGATTAGCGTGGAGGTAGATAAAAAAATGAGGGTGAACTAACTTCACGCCAATAAAATTGCAGCATAAAGTTTTTAAAAACTTTGCATTAACGATTAATTTTCGGAACAATGTAAACAATTTGCGTAAAGCAACCGAAATACTTTTTCGAACTAAGCAAAAACTTGGCACCATTCACAAAGAACCGACTCAATCCTATTGGGAATTGCTCTACGAATTTCAAACAGAGTACGACAACAACAGCAGTGTTACTGGAGAAAGAATTTAACCTTTCTTTGCTAAATATTGGTATCTATAAGTCAGAGAAATTCGAGCATGAATTGCTGAACCCAGCAAATATTGTGCAAAAAGAGTTAGATAACTTATGCTATAACCGTAGGGAGATAACACGCTACGAATTTTCTGCAAAACTGTTCTACTTCACTATTTCAATTTAGTCAGGACACAAATGTTTTGATGCCCTTTGAAAAAGTTTACACGATATGGAAATTGGATATATATTATATACGCGATTTATCGAAACCAACAGCAAGAACAAAGGACGCAATCGGTTTTCTTTTTCAGGAAGTTTCTTGCTGGGGAAGAACGTTCATGGTGCTTCCGTCATAGTCGGGAAAGATAGACATGTAAGCAATCGTAGCTTAGATAAGAATGAAAGTATTCTGTTCGGCCTTTGAGTGACTCATGGCTCTACCTAAGAAAGTCTACTCGATATAACTGGCAACTGGGACCAAGTACTCAGGAATATGTATTTAAGCAACAACCTATCTGGGAATTTCGAATGATTTGTGAAGCCAAGAACGAGTGAATAGCGATCGAATCGAAGAAGCAGCAAAATCTACAATCAGCGACGTTTGGAAAAACCACTCCCTTTTGGAATTATCTCAGCTAATTTAAATCTTCAATGGTTACACATGGGAAGTAAGCAACAAATGGCGGAAACTTATCAGGTGACATCGTATATATAGCTTACCTAAATTTTGTTAGTTGAAAATGTGCAAAAGTGCTCTCTCTAATAATAAGGAGATGATCACTTTTGAGCGTGGTAGATATGATTACACACAATCATTCATTGTTAACTGAGCTTGCCTGGAACGCTTCGCTTAAGCTTGCTTGCTTTGTTTGAGGTTCCTCTTAAGAAAGAAATATTATCTTTTCTTACCAAATCGTAGTTAAACTTAAACTTTAGTAAACTTTCATATTCGAAGCATTGTCTTTAACGATCACCTCTCTTTAGAATCTCGAAGCTGTTTGCAGCCGTTACGAAAAACTTAGCAAAGTTATTCTACCTATGATTTCTAGTAGAAAAGTGAAAAAAAACAAAAAAGAAGAAAAAAAAATAGCTTCAACGAAGACATTGCAATTCATGATCAACAACAAATCGGATTTTTTCCAAAGACTTGAAAATTGCTTTTAATTTGAACAAAAAAAAAAAAAAAAATCGAAAAAGTTAAACGTTGTTGACAATGAGTTTCTAAACAACAACAGCAAAAAAAAAAAAAAAGGAAAAAAAGAGACAAACAATTGAATTGCTTAGCACATACTCAACCAGTTGGCAATGTAGTAGAAGAACATGACTTTGGTAGACACTAATACTTACGTAAGTATATCTATCTATAGATTATCTACGAACTTTTTATTTCAAGTACATTTAATTAATTGTTGATCAAATAATTAAAGAAATAAAAAATAGATAAATTACGTATTTGAGTGAAATAAACGAACGATGTGTTAAGAATACAAATTATGTTGAGTTTGAGAAAAAAAAAAAAAAACAACAACAAAAAGGTAAAATAAAATTTTATAATTAGTAGGAAATTATTGCAGAGAGATACCTTAGTTGAAAACACAACCATACACACGCACACACGCACACACACACACACACACCCGCACAAATATCTCATATTAATAGTTTTGAAGAACATTTCATTTATTTGTAAATATTTTTATATAAAAATTTATTGGAACGCAAATAAAGTCCGCAGCGTAAACGGAAATCTACAAACAAACTATTGGACTATTGGCGTAATGATGATAATGTTCATATTGATGATCATGATAATGATGATGACGATGACGTTGTACATACACAATATGTTATGGAGCGCTGAGCTATTATACGTTTTTAAAGATGACCATGAATATATACAAACAAAAAAAAAAACAAAAAAAAAATATTCTCATTCAACCGCAACAACACAAATAGTAATCAACGTGATGCAGTAGTCGTCGCCGTAGCTAATATTGCCATAGTCGTGGTATATAATTACAAATATAGACAAATTCGATAAATTTTATTTCATTACAATGAGGAAAAGTGAAATAGAGAGAGAGAGAGAGAGAGAGAGAGAGAGAGAGAGAGAGAGATGGAGATAAAGAGAAAGCGTTACAAAGTAACAAAAATCAGTTCGCCTTGGAGGGAATTTTCTACATTCACTGTCTCTAGGAAATATATACGCGAGAATCGTACAATCATCGTGTGACTATAAGCCAATGAGAAGAAAGATCTTGAAAAAACTTAACATACTTTTTCTACATATATATGCTGCCAAACGGAAAGCTTATTTCTGGTAAAGCTCATAAGGTATTAGCGTAGACTTCTTTTCGATTTTTCTTCTTTCCAGATTTAAGTATGTATGCGCAAAAAGCGTTCTAACCCAATTCCAAAGATACATGTACTTCCTTACCGTTGCAAAATGCATGATAAAGGCAGCATACTTTCTGTCACAGGCGATGTGTAGAAGCCAATAATAAATTGTAAATGGACAGAGAGGAAATAAATAAACATTTCATGTCAATCTTTAACTTAGTGTATGTCTAACCTGCTAACCGACACTAACAGATTCAATGATTATAACCTAAAATGCTTCTGGCAGTAATTATGCAGTCAATTATTTAAAGGAAAATTTTCAGGTGTAACTCGCCTGCAGTAGGCTACACCTAACTATTCTTAATGTTAGTAGGCTAGAGTGGCAAACGCTGAACGAATAAAATCTTGCTTTATCGAATATTTCTATTTACACAAACTGTTGGATAAACATTTTTAAACTGTATGTTTGTTTGTACTGCTATAATTGTTTTTTACCTGTTTTCATACCTATTTTCGTTATTCATTTTATTAAAAAGTTTTGCAATATCCAAAGAGAGGGCTTAGAAGATCTCCAAAATGTACGTATTCTTGATCGGTTCATCCATCCGAGCAATGTCCATGGTAGGCATTCGCAAATACTTTACGCAGGCTGCTTTCGAAATTAAGTCAAGTCATTTGAGAGGCATACTTGCAATATTGCATAGCTTATGAACATCTCTGTTGACAAAAACAACAAAATTGGGTTTTTTGCTAGAATCTTAGGAGCTATTGGATTTATTGCTATAGTATCATTGATATCATTTAACATCGCAGGTACCAGATCGCAACTCTCTTTCGCTAAGTTTTCTCAATAGGAGCGGTATGTGCGATTATAGCAGTAATTATTCGTTGACACTCTTTATTTACAAATTCAATAGTAAACTCTTCGCCAACAATAAAGTTTTCCAAATTTATTCAATGAATATTCTTACAATAACTGGACGGATGGAAAAAATCATTGACATCCGCTCAATGCTACAGATAACCGAAATATTATTAATTTGCTTGCCTTTGTTTCTTTCGTTTTGTGTCTAATACGAAGCTCTGGTGTTTGGGTGTATAAGGCGCAGCTACATCGCTATATAATCCTTTTTCCTTATTTATTAGAAAGTTGTCAGAATCTACTATTTCAAAAGAAAAATGCTCTATGACGACTCGCACGGCTCACCTTAATCTAATTGATTGATTTTGCGTAAATAAATTAAAGAAAATGGTCCACAGTTTGGTGCTAATATGATAGCATTCCCGATTAAGTGGTACAAAGCTCACAATTCATTTGTAAACATATCCGCAATAAACAAAAACCTGGCACCTGCTTCGTAAAATTGGGGTACCGCAGGGCCGAGTCGATAAGAGACGCGACTACCAGGTCGCGTTCAAATCTCAATGCGTTTTGACCAAGCTTGGTGGTAATTATAGTGGCTGCTAAATCGGTAAAGACTTACCGATTGGAACCACATCCACTGGGCTGCGGCCACTCTTTGTCTTTTTCTCCCTTCCCACTCCTTTCTGGCCATCATAAGCATATCCCCCTGAAAAAAATTGGCCTAAAATCTGGTCTACGCCAACATATAATAATATATTTTACCCTCCTAATCCATTGGCTTGATTATGGTATTCATCAGGTATTTCCTTTACAACCCTATTCTTACGTTTCCTACGAACTTTTCAATCATAAGGTAAGTCATTCTTACCCTCACATGTGCTAGTCTTCGCTTATCTCTTTAGTTAAGCGGTAAACCGCAAATTAAAATATTATCTCTTTCAATTTTCTACCCTCGCAGCTTATATATGTGTGTAGACCTTTAATAAAGTATAAAAATCGCAATAGCATTTAAATAAAACCATCGCCCACCACTGTCGGATCATTTCACAAACAACAATCTATTGTTTACAAAAAAAAAAAAAAGAAAAAAAACAAAACCGAAGAATAAAAAAACTATGAAAGTGTGATGATACGTCTGCGAGTAATACATACACACGCGAATATAAATACTTCTTTGAGGGTAAAGTGAGAAGAGGAAACAAAAAAAAAACTTCGTTCAAGACAAGTAGCAGTAAGTGTAGCCGTAAAATTATAATCAAGGTTAATAATATTAATGCGTTCTGAAGATGATGCCACTACCAAAGTTATTATAATTGGCAAAAACCAAGGTACAAAGTGAAAAGACACATAAAGAAGCTTTCTTAACGGCTCCAAGTCTTATAAAATCCAAAATGTTATTTTCGCTAGCAGTACCCAAAAATCATTTGTTTCTCAAAAGGTACTTACTTCTCTTTTCTTTTTATTTTTATATTAATGCCATAAAATAATTTCGCACTCAAGTTAAAAATGAGGCGAAAATATAAAAAAAAAAGAACGGAAAAGAAAAGAACACAAAAATCTTTTAAAAGCAGAGCATCAGAGTAAAGTGATGACTACAATTATGATGCAGATGATGACGATTATGATGATAATGATGATGATGATGATGATGATGATGATGACGATGATATGCGAGTACTATTACAAACGCCTGGAGACAGCTTTTGCGGAGTGAATATAACACACGCGCGAACGTAAATCAACAGATCATGAAACAACATCACATAAGTAACTAAGCAGACAGCATTACAATGCTGTTGCTTTTGCTTTTCTGTGCTTACCTCCGGCTGCTGGTGCCGCAGCAGCTGTAACGAGGTTGTTGGCGGTTTCTTCCTTTTTTCTCGCTTTTTTTTTTCTTCTTTTTTTTTAACTTTTATTAAGTCTTTAGAAGGGCATTAAAAAAGTTGTTCTTTTTTCGGTTTGGTTTTAATGCGATAGGCGACAAGTGATTTTCAAGTTGAGCAAGTTTTTTATTTGGTTGTTTCAGAGTTAATGTCTCTCTTCCTCTCTACATCTTTTTTTTTTAAATTTTTTTTTTTTACATTCTACCTATATTTTGAATGATACCCTTCGCAATATATTTTAATTTTCTTTATTAAAACCGCAATGCTGCTTATTCAGGTGTAAAGATTCTTTTTTTTTTTTCATTTCATTTCATTTAATTTTTTTTTTTATTTTTTTTTTCTTTTACATAAAAAGCGTAACATTTTACCAAGTGTTTGCCAACACTTAGGCAACGCCTCTAATTAAAAACTTTTTGTATATTTGTATATTTATATGTGTTTATGTAGAAACTTTTCTCAACTGTTAAATTAATTAAAAATGTTCAGTGTTTGGTTGGTTGGTTGGTTGGTTGGGCTTTTCTTTCGTAGTCTAGCAACAGAACGTGCTGGCAGTAGTATGGAGCAGGCGTGAAATGAATGAAATGCCACAAAATTGAGTGTAATCTGGAAAGATATATTCACATACAAAAGGAAACTTATCGTTCATTAGTTAGTAATTAGCAAATTATTCTCCGTTCAAAGGATATTATGATGTCGATGTTGTTTCAGCGGTGGCAGTGACGTGAACTGTAGGTTAAGTAGATATACTCATATGCCAGGTGTCTATCTATTGTAAGTAAATCAAAATTTTGAGAGACATTAAATCATTCTAATGATAACGATTAAGATGTACACAGTCGGATGAGGGGATGAACTTACCGAATTTATTTAATGAAGTGATTTTAAGTCGAATGATTTAATAAAGGATAAGCAAGGCGAAGCAAATTTTATATGAAGCTAGTTCTGCAAGTGGTCAAGATCATCTCATACATGGAAGAACGGATTTAAATGGATACACACACACTTGAATATAAGGATACACAGGCAAAGTGAAGGAAAAGTTTCAAGAAGTTTCGTTTCAAGAAGTAAGAAGTCTCATGAGTTAGAAGCAGGCTGTTATGCAGTAAAACTCATCTTCGTCATAAGTAGTCCTCTGGGAAACCGTTGGTTAAAGTATGTTCTTACAAAAAGAAGGTGAATAAATAGATAGTGGAAGAAAATGCGTAATATATTCCCTGATATTTCTGAGGCCATGTGAAAGTGTTCACGGTTTCTCAGAAAAGCATTCACTCTTAGTTTAAAGAACGGGCAAGGCAAGGTCACATATTGACCCAGATCCATCTATGTTTGAGTGTTGACAACTTTTCCAAATATGAATAAATAAGAGATCTATGCTTTAGCAGCAACTAGTAAAAGATGTCACAACCTATTATTTACTGGAACGATATCAGTTCACCGGTCTTCTTGCAACCGCAGACACATGAGCAAGCGGCGTTTTCAGAGCGCATATTCTCTTACTAAAATATAGCATAAGTGCAATGGTATGACAAAACTAGACATATCTCCTTCTCAGGCAGTACACTTAGCCGTAACTAATCACTGAGCGAATATCCCCTCACCGTGTAACACGATGACAGTCAGAACGAAAAAAGGAAAATTAAAGAGATAGGGAGGTGGTGGCCACTGCCTGGTGGGTGTGAGCTCAATAGCGACCGAGTGAGTACTCACTATAGCTAAGACCAACGCAAACTCTGCCGCACTTGAGATTTGCAGCCGCGTAGACTGACTTGGTGGATTTTTAGGTTTCTTATCTACTCTACTAAGCATGCGGGTGCATAACTAGGTAAGATAAATATATGTATACAAAACAATAACATTGTAATTATTCCCAGAATAATCACAAGTGACTGAGAGTCACAACATAGTGTGATTCGTTACATAAATAGTCATGGTAAGATTAGGCTTAAGGCCGTACGGATCGGGGAAATTTACTCCAAGAACTTTTCGTAGAATTTTCTTTAGAATTTTACTAAAGAATTCTATGTAAAGCAATAAACCAAGATTTTAAAAAATTTACAGAAACATTCTGCGAAAAAAACTTCAATGTGCTTAACGTATTGATGTATTGATAAACCTCTCGTAGTTATTCTCGATTTGCTCTATGGCATAAGAGCACACGAGTTAATCAGAATTGCAAATGACTTTGTCCAAGACTGTCTGCACATTATTCTACAGCTTTTTTACTTTTCCTTTTTTAAATTGTTAGTTAATAACACAAAATCAATTTATCTTGAAGACTTGACATAAATTAACCAACTTCCGCTTAAACTGCAAATCTAAAGAGAACTTGGCAAAAAAAAAACAAAAGAAAAGAAAACTAACAATAATAATGATAGTCATAAGAATAATGGTAATAATAAAAAACCCGGAATATTTCTTTGTAATCCAATGAATAGACAAAGAAGTAAAATAACAACTAATGACTGAAAAACGTAAATACATAAATGAAAGGTTTTATTTTTATTAGCTAAGACTTTGCCATAAAAATGTAAAAACGAAAAAAAAAAAAAACACAACAACAGGTCGCTCTAGGTAAACAACTTTATAAACAACAGCATACACAAGCACAGAAGCGAGTAAGAAAAAATTCTTTTCTTAAAAATGAGAAAATTAATTAAATTACAAATTAATTTTTTAACAATATACTTCCAGCGCACACACGCACGCTTACACACGTAGAAGCAAATATTCGCGTATAAACAAAAAAAAAGAACTTTCAACATAATTGTGAACAAGTAAGAAAGTTAGATTTGTCTTGGGGTGAAACTTGATTCGCCACTTCACACAGCGCGTTCTATGCAAGAACGTCACCAAATCTGTATCCGCCCTTCTATCTCCTTTTGATGGTCCTAAGCCATTCTACTGTGGCCTCACTTTTTCCAGTCGTATTTTAATATTTCACTTATTAATGTTCACCCTACACTACAGGTGCTGCAAGGGTATGTTAAGTTTGTGCGGATGTATACTATATCCAGTAAAACTTGAGGTAGAACGTACTTTAATTATGCTAACCTGTTCAGAACCACTTTCTAATTCAATCTATGCTTGCCCATCCGTCCGTTCGTCCGTCTGATGCCTGTCAATGTGTTTATGTGCCTAACCGATAGGTCGCAATTTTTGAGATTTTTTGAGAAAATTTACTACGCTGAGGTCTTTTGCCTCATGGCTGGACCGGATCACTTCCCATATAATGTCTTGTTTTGAGAAGTTGTCATCCGAATAACTATATTAAGAAAAGTACGGTATTTAACGGTAAGCCGCGATCGATTTAATTCTTTTATTTATTTCTTCTTTTATCTGTCGTTTCGAAGCGTATCACCCCTGTTTTTAAGCCTTACGGCGTTAATCATACAAGTGAAGGTTAAGATTTCTATCTTAATTTTTAAAGATATTATAGATTCTAATAAGAGATAGACGCTTACTTGGATGGAGTAAAGAATGTACTAAGAACGGACTCAGTAATCTGTTTGGTCTTAATTCTTCCACTGATCAACTTTACATGTATCTTAATTAATCTACCTTTGATTTGTCTGCTTGATCGAACGATCATTGGGATCTCTCTTATACGTGTATTATAGGTTAGAGGGGAGCAGTATTTGTGTACGTTCAACGCATCCGGAATGGTAGGGAAGAATAGAGCTGCTAGGTTATTTCAAACAACCAGTTCGGTGGGTTTACCTCGAGAACGAGTTAATGCGTAAGTCTATATCTTTGGAACCATTCAATCATTCAAAACCACAAGACAACCACAAGATTACGTCGATGCACAAGAGTATCCAGAGTCTTGGGCACACTTTTGTTATCCACCAGCGTCGGAGCTCTTCTAGTGTCTCGTGTCCACATTAGCAAAGTGTACTCTAACTTGTAAACGGTGAGGATTTTCCGCCTAGCCTAGATGTTACGCCCAGCGGGCATCGTTTATATTTATTCTCAAGCCCAGAACAAACAGATTTGGCGATATGTCTGCATTGACACCGTCGATCCTTGATAGCCCATTCAATATAGTACAAACGTTATGACAGAATTAGTATACCGTTATCCTTCAATGATGAGTAGAAAAATTTAATAAAATGAAATTCAAGGTAAGCTAAGTGTAAAAGTGGAAAATACAGTCATTGCACGCTTCTGTGTATAAAAAATATGCTGTTAATATAAAAATCTGGCCGCACTTGAAAGCTCGAGAGTAACGCTTACGCATTCCGGCTTTATTTATTTTTTGTTTTTTTCTTTCTAAATAAAATAATGATGTTTTTTTCTTCTGGCTGTTAAGAGTTGTTAATAATTTTGTACTTGACTATTATTTATTATTAAGTATTTTATTATGTTAATTCGTTTACAAACATTTAAATGAATGCATATTTATGCATATTCATAATGTATGAATGGACGGTTAATTTTTTTTCTTGAATTTAACATTTAAAGCATTGTAGAATATGTGCTCACTCACTCATTTCGCATATAAATGTTTATGACACTAATTTTAATTTTATTTATTTATGTAACTTCTTTGATGAATTAATGAAATTCTTTGATGTAATTGTATTTTAAATCAATTAAAAATGATTTAATTTATACTAAAAAATTGTTGGAATTTAAAAAAAAAAAAAAAACAAGCAATAAAATTGAGTTCTTAACTTTGGGCGAGTCTACGTTTGAAAAAAATTTACGCCTTTAAGCTTTTAAATAGCAGCAAGCTAAAGATTTAGGCCAAACATTACGTCAATTTAGGCTATAGTTTGTCAATAGCTTGTCGCCCCTCTAGGCTGTATTGGGTGTAGATATAAGTTCTCCATGTTGAAGTTAATTGCTTTACAAAACGGTTACGACGCTTTCAAGTTTTTTTCAAATTTTTGATTTACATAGCTTAGACAGTGGAGTGTGGACGGTATAAGTTTCACTTGTGTACAAACAGCATTTAAGGCAATGCTGTAAAAAATGCAACTGATGCTTAAGTGGGCTTGGGATGAAAATGTAGTAAGGCTATCAAATAATTAGAAAGTGGCTTCCAAGATTTACGTGTGTATGTCCCGATTGCGTCTATTAATTTGTAAATGCAAAATTGTCCGCTTTTTACACGCACGACTATACAATGAAAAAATAAATTATTGCATAGGTTGAGTCGGCGAAGATCTAGTGAAAAGTTGTAGCCACTAGCTGAATTGAACTTAATAGTCTACATAGGAGGTATTCGCTTTAATTCTTGTTTGTTGTTTGTGTACTAAAGAAGAACACCCGTCTATAATGTCTGCTCTGGCGACGAAACTTTTCTTGAGAGAATATAAAAAGGAAATAGCAGGTGTATAATCCAAATAAGTATATAAGTCAAAGAGCAAATAAACCTATGATCATAACAACTGGATTGTAAAGTGTACATAACTATGTTGACAAGGAACAACCGCTGAAAAACATTCATCATGATAGTTTAAGTAAAGCAGAAGCTACTGCTTCCATCTGCGATAAATTAAGGCTTTTAAATTAACATAAGCCCTACTGTAAACCAAATCTATTCGTGGGATTTTTTTTATTTTCCTAGTATTAATAAAAACCCAGCCTCGTCGAAACACGACTTTCGAAAACCATATCAAATATATTTACGCGTCTTTAGCAAATAATTCCAAGCATCAATTTTCCTGAACCTAAACTAAAGTTTTCGATTAATAGAACGACACTATAAGACGCATCTGCTAAAAGTAATTAATTGCCTCTGCACACATACCAAGCAACGAATTAAATAATTCTGAATCCCTTACTCGTAAATCTGTCTGCAGTCTAACAGCAAGCCTCTTACTTCGAAGCTTAGTAAACTTAAAAAAGGCTAAAAAAAACATAATAAACAGGCACCGCATTACCAATGTATTTCTTTATGGTAACACCCTAAGATTGTTTTGTATTCAAAAAAAATAAAAAAATTTATCAGCAAAAGCAGCAGCTGTTTTTGCAAAAATGCAATAAACAATTATTGGTGACACTTCAGCAAAATTTCTTAAGAAACAAATATGCTTTTAAAAATATTTTAAAATAACAGCAATAAAAATATTAATTATTTTCGCTTTCTACTGACACAATTCTACGAATTTTCGGTCATACTAGCGCCTGAAATTGTATCAAATTACGGCAAAGTGCAAAGTAATTTTAAAAATCTCCATTTGTTATAGTAAAGGCCTTATATTATACAATTGTGGTTTTGTTTAATGTAAGAGCAGAGCAGCAGTTAGTTTAATATTAATTTCATAGCACAGAAATTCTATAATATTTAATAGTAGTCTTAAGTAAAATAACAATTTTTAGAAATTTCAAATTTAATTTCAAACTTAAAATTGTTAAAGAAATTCATAGTTCAACTATACGTTTGAGATGGATTTTAAACAAGACTCTCTTAAACAGATATTAACAAGTATTAAAAATTTTGGACTCGACTTTGCCATCTTAGTGCCAATCGTTAAACATCCCACACCATTCTAAAATTATTCATACAACGGATCTTCAAAGGAAGCAGTTATCGTCCTTCGGTCAAAGCACACAGTGTACCAAATTTCATAAAAATTACTCCAAAACTTCGACCTGGCGGACAGATGGACAGACAGGCTTAGATAAATTCAGAAATTGATTTGGAATCAACCGATATAATAAAAACTGATTCTACATCAAGTTCTGCTAAACGTCGCGTACATTCGTAGAAACTTACTGTGTTCTAGTACCAAAAGTAACGTAGGACATAAGAACTCTAAAAATATGAAATTCTTGAGCAAATAGCCTAAGGTTTTCTATTGTACATACGCCACGTGTAGTTTTAAAGTGCAAAATTGTTTAATGCTATTTTTATACGAACTCTCAGCGTATTGTACGAACACCGGTAAGTAGTCTTATTAAATTTAATTGATTAACATATCTAAAAACAAGCAAAAACATTATAGTGGGACACAATCCTCGATTAAGTACCCTATACCATTTCACTTGTTACAATAAGGCGTGATGTGGAAAGTGATCATCCGTGAACTAAGTTATGTCTACTACTACTAAATTTCATCAATATATCTCAAAAATTGCGACATGTAGGTTAAACAGAAAAATTCAAAACGGACAGACAGGCAGGTGGACAGAGAGAGAGGGTGATTCTAAGAAGACTGTTATAATAAAAGATACCTGAAGCCTATCTCAAATCCGTCTGGGTGTTGCATACATCTGCACAAACTTAATATACCCTTGTACCGCAAGGGTAGATATGACTAAATTGAATAAACACATGTTATCCTTATTTGTACTTTGTGTCGTGCCGCCAGAGACTTGACAATCTCATTGGTACGATAAATTTAATTATAATTAATAATCATTGTTAATATAATTTTATTGTTATTAACAACAATAAACACACAAACACATTCTGTTCACTTGATGTCATACTTCAAAGACGAAAATGATCTAAAAATATTATAAACGCTTTCGATAACCGCTGACAATAAGCAAAACTGATTAGAAGAAAATTTTTTCTCTCATATGGACTCGTGGACACCTGGGCTCTTATAAGTTGGAGAACTTTCTTTACGTTCAAGTTCCAAAAATTTAAGGCACATATAGAAAAGAGACAGTTGCTAGGCACGTGATTACAGTTTACCTTACTGCATGACTGGGAAAAAAAATACTAATCGACAGTATTAAGGCACAGTGCTTAATAACTACTCCAAGCTACACATTAAGTGATCAATTATTTAAATGATCAAACAAAGTGAATCATAAACCGCTGTAAAAATATATCAAATAATATGTGAAGTCGCTAACACATAGATTACGTACTTACCGATTAAAAGAGATTTTTTATAAGAAAACTCCTAAAGATAAATAATTAAAATCCAATCCTTACTTTATCCCTTTCTTCTTCAATTGCTTTATATTCAAATTTTTCATATCGTTTTTGTCATTTTACGCTGATCGAAAAGCATCTAAGCCGGAAGTGGGAGATCATCATATCCAACCCAGCCTACTCACTATCTATTTCTACGTAGAGGAACTCCTTAGGGAGAGAATCTTGTAGTTGTGGTAGTAAGCTCTAATTACCGGGTACGACCCTTCGGAGAGTATCGTTGTGGCTGTGGTTTTCAACCAATCCTACAATGATTAATTAGAAGTGAAAACCAAGTCTTAACATTCCCCAGAGTGGATTTATTGGCTCTCACTTTATATTAACCTGCTGTTGTAGTAGGGTCCCTCGCTTGCAGGGATTGTCTCTCCCTCTGGGGGCGCCAGCTCACGCTTATGCAATCCGTATCTCAACGGACATCGTCAGACTAAGTTTTCCTACAGATATTCACGTTGGATTACTAGACACATCCGCCTTCTCAAAGATCAGCAGCTATAGATCTAGGCATTAGGTAGAAGTGCATTATTCTGTTTTTTTGTCCTTAGCTTCTTAACTAGCTAGCTACCTTTAAAACCTCCCCTTCCTCACTCAGTACCACATGTGATGACGGGTATACGCCCACTTGCAGCTCATGTGTCAGAGAACGATCACACAAAGGACATTCTTCATGGCACTAGTAGTCACTGTCTCATTTCAAGGAAACGGCAAAGCGTTCTATATATTTAATCTTAAAACTACTAAAATCGGACTATGGGTCTTGACCGGCTTATAATTGCATAAAATAAAAGTCAAGTTCATCATCGACGAATGTATTTTATTATGGTGCGCAATACCTTGCCATACTAAAAGCGATTCTATTGCTTGAGTCAATCCCGTATTAATCCTGATTCGGCTAACCCCTTCAGTTCCAAAGTCATAAAGCTATGAGTTTAGAGGAGCTCTTCAATAAGCCATGAATACCGTGCTGCTGATAACCATGATTACTGGTTCGAGGCTGTGTACAATGTTGAGGTTGCTGTTAGTAAACACCTAGCCCAGCAGTCATTATGTACTTTCGCGTCGAATGAAATGCCAAAAATCGTTAGTGAACCATGTTAAACAATTTACCCGTTCATACCTGTAATTAACATTCCCACTTGTGTTAAGTGTGCGGCTAATACTGCGAACTTTAACTCTTGCACTTTAATGCCTTTGGTAAACTTGTTTGCTTTATTATATGCACATTATAGCTAAATACTACACTATTTAATACATGTTATGTAATAATGCTTAAGTTACATCTGATATGATATAAGGCAGGCACAATACTTTTTCCTCCTTTTCCTCCTTGACTCTTTGAAACTAGGAATCTATTCTAAACTTTACCTTAATACCATTGTTATGCAATTCCAATATTAGTGGACTTTTATGCGATCACGAACGCCAGTTATTCGATGAATGCGCAGAGAAATTTACTCAAATAGATCCAATGCATCCATTTTATATAAGACTATGTATGCATATATTGCTGAGCACTTTCCTATGTGATGGCAGCAAACCGTACCTACCATTATATTATATATCCATTGTTCATAATCAATTTAAAATTGCATAATTAATGCTAATTAATAATTAAAATATTAACACTAATTTTCTGTCTTCGTTGCAAAGCACATTTCCTGTATAAAAATTATTTATATTAATTTAACCAGTCAGTACCAAGAAATTTATTTCAAATTTGTTTATATGAATTAATTTACTTAAATTATTTAAGAATTGTCCTAAGGTCTCGATAATGACCGATTATTAAGAGTAATTTGCATAAATTTATTCCCAATTATTAGTGTACATATACAACAGTGCAGGTGTTTAATGCACCTTGATCTTGTCTTCAAATTAGAGAATGGAATCACAAATCCTACGGAGGAAGTGATCTCATTGGGCGCGTTCTTTCAGATCAATCGCATATGACAATAAAAAAATCACATTCAGTTAACCCGTTTAGAGCTGGCTCTAAAGCAAGAATACGTTCATAGTAATTAAAAAATTTCTCCACTATTAACAAATCATTCACGTTTTATTTTCCGCCACTACCGAAGCGATCTTCTCATTGCATCGTTTAAAAACATCTGATAATTAATTATTCACCAACTTATTAATAATCACTAATATGCTGCAAAAATGTCCTGTTAATGCAGTCGTAAGCAAGATTTCAAATAATTTGCTGCTACAATCTCCTATAGGACAGGAGTATTAAGGCGTTAAGGTCGGCTTAATCCACCGCAATGCCGAGTAGAGAAGAGTCGCAACTGTTGGTAGCTGAAGTGCGCAAATGAGTAATGCCAACTCAGTAAATAGAAAAAACTTACCGACTGAGTACACATCCGCTAGATTGCGAAACAATCCCTATCTCTTTCTCACTTCTCGCCCTTCTTTCTTACCATCTCCGTGCTACGCGTATAAAGGACACTCCAGAAGGATTTCGCACTTTTAAAGAGAGGCAAAACTTTTAACTTCAGTTGAGTCTTCCAAGTGGAACCCTCTCATTTAGTCAGCTTTATTAATCAAATTGATTCCACGTATTTGAAACTTCAAAATCTGCGCGATAATGTCAAAAGCTACATAAGCAAACATATCTTCCAAAACTAAATAGGAAAAGCCCTTAAGATTTTGATTAACGGTACGTGGTCACTAGCTATCTATAAGAATAGACAGACAGAAAGAATCAAGCAAAAAAAACTCGCCCACTTCGCTCAGGCTGAGCCACAGAAGAGTGCCGTGCATATGAGCGCAACGTGATCCGTGTCATAAAGTACAACAATGATGATTCTCTTTAATGATTCTCACTAAAACAAATGAAATCGATTCGAAAACGCACTGTGGTTGCCATAGCCTATCGCTACATCTGTACCCCTTCTTGGAAGCCACATTCGTTGAGCTCCTCGCCCATTATTCCTTTGCAGATATTGCAAGTGTATATGTTTGCGTAATGTTCAATGTGAATGAGGCCATTGTTTTAAACGCATCGTTATAGTAATACTGATTGCACAGACGATCCGCTTGAGGCATAGGTAAGCTTATCTTACAACAGCATACAAACTCAACTGAATGAAATTCACCAAGGAGACTTTAAAATTTGTCATAAGTATATTACTGTGACTTCAAGCAACGCAATAATAATAGACTGTCGAGTATTTCGATTGCGTCTATCATGCTATCATAAAATGTTTGCCGGGTTATCATCAGTACGTAGCGTCAAAAAGTAATGAGAAGCGCAAAGTAAGCATCAATTATATATTCATTCGTATGTAAGGCTAATACAAGACAAATATTAATGATTACTTTTTTATAATGTATACAAATATATTTATATATATATATATATATGAGTGTAGGTAGTTCGTATTGACCTTGAACTTGATATTAGTTACCGACTTAAGATCTATACTGTGCGCATACATATACGAATACATCAAAACTCGAAACGGGTTTTTGTCTTTTGAAATTTTCATTTACAATCAAGCAATGATTGTTGGGTGTGTCTCCGCGTATGTGTGAAGCGAAACATTCGTATTGGGTGAATAGCAAGTGAAAAATAATAACTTTGGCGTTGTCAGTTGAATTTGTATACAACCACAACATATTCTAGCAGCGCTTGATGGTCAAGTTAAACTTAAGGACAGAGAACGTTAGATGGAAATCTTGAATCTTGAAGCTGCCTCTCGACCCCTTCATGCTAATGACGATCGATAATCATATAAAATTGTGATTATTTTAATCAGACCTAAGGTAATAAAAATATCATTAATTAAAATTTTTAATATGATTTCACTTAAATCTAATTTTAATTTGATTTTCTTGATGTTGTTTTTATTTAAATTTTTATTTTTATTTAACTTATATACTAATTTCTTTGATTATTTATTTGATCATCAGTTTTCGATTTTAGCAATTTTCTATTATTTCGTTTTTTTTTTTTGTTTTGTTTTTTTTTTTTTTTGCCTTGCATTCATTTATTTACTTTTATTGTTTTCCTTTTATTTTCTTGAAAACACGTGTTTTTGTTTTTATTTCTTATTTCATGCATCGCTTAACACAATTCTCACCAGAAAGTCTCTCATGCAAATTTTTTATTTGTAAAATCTTTTCAATCTGAACGATAATTCAATTGAGTGTGGGCCTGAACTGAAAGAAAAAAAAAGAAGGCAATATAAACGCACACATGCATCTCTTATACATCGAACAAAAAAAAGTATTCTTAATCTTATGACTTTAGAAAACAAAGACAGAAGAAGAAGAAGATGTTTAACTCAGTGTGAAATTTATGCAAATTATTGGAAAACTTGTATTGATCGCTTTATATAATTCCCATAAGTATGTCTTTAATGCATAAAATCATAATGCAGGGGTCAAGGGAAGACTTAGCTTATTTTCAGCTTATTCTCATTTTAGGTGGAACTTGGAAAATGTCTCTCAAAAAGTGCTTTATGTGACTTAAAAAAACAAGAGAAGAGCTCGAAATTTCCTCGCGCACATTTTCCTTTCAATTAATTCCGATCACATTACTGATATCAATATTTTCTAATTTGATTTATTCTGAGAAGTTTTCAAGCCACGGTGTTTGCGGCCCTCGATTCACTGTAACGAGCAGTAAGTTGCCCCCTTTTTAGTATCGCGTGAAAAATATGTCGTTTGTAGTATTACTGCCGAGTAACGTGTCCAAATTACGATCGAGTTTACTCGATACCCTTGTCTACAAACTATCGCAGAACCCGGCTTTGACGACGTACATGGCATAATCGGCTCAAAATATTATCCTAATCAAGGCTATGTACACTTTACAGTGACTAATGTTTATATCTTTTTTGTTAAGATGTGGATATAAGCTGACAAATAAGAACTGTAGGGTTGGTTGTAGGCAAAGTTTCTACTCCTGCCTATTCCTTTTATCTTAAAAACTGAAAAGTTGAAAGTTCGATACTCTACATTATTGCGTGAGCGTTGACGAGATTTTACATTTTCATGCGGGTAATGTCTAATCATCTAAGGAATGCAATTTTTGTCGGTATACTTATTATAATTTACAAATGACGAGCAAGGAAATCTATTCCTTTTTTCTCTTCTTCGCAGAATTCTCAACTTGTTCTAGCTTGGGGATCATTTTTTTTATACTAAATGTTAATCGCACACAATACATAGACAGACAGAAGTACAACTCGACAAACCGACAAGTAGGCGGATAGAAAGAAGGACCTACGCACATCCACATGGACTTTGATACTGATGAACAGTATATACATTTTGTAGGGTCTCCGAAACAACCTTCCACAAACATTTTGACGACATCAATATAATTCCGTTTTTCGCTGATGAACATAATAATTCTTTTAGTGGTTTGGTCATGTTGAGCCATAATTTTCCAAAATCCACCCATAAAACTTTCGTATCAATTTCTCCACGTTATTGATAAAAGTATGTTGACATATGCTTGTTTTCATACTCTCGATGAGGGTACACTTGTCCTTCTGTCTATTTTAGGGTAACATTCTGATTAAATGCCGTCCGTCCCGTTGTTCGTTCTTCGAACAATCATGGGTGCAGAAACTGAGATGGAAAGCTAAGGCTATCATATGATCCTTTAATTTTTGATACGCATCAGGATTAAACATGAGCATGAGAATGCAACACATTAAATACCAGTGAAGGTATGGACCTAATCTTCCGGCAAGTATCATACACAGAATAATCAAGATATTGCTACTTATAGCCTATAACAAAAACTGGTCTAAAATCTGCTACGCATAGTCCGTGTTCTTACGTAGCATTTCCCAAGACAAGGTCCAATCTTAGCACAGAAATGGAATGGATCAACAAACATATCCGAGAGTAATGATTTATTTCGGAATTCTATTGAATTCACTTGAAAGCTAATGTAAGCCGTTCTATGTAAAGTTTTTTAAGATTTTTTGTAGCTCTTAAAAGCGTATTCGAGAATGTCTTGGTTTCGGTTAACTTCCTATTAGAACATGAATAGAAAACTTTAGCTTCTTATCCCATCGACTGATCGGACATAAGCTTGCAGACACACGGTCCGACACATAAACAATTTGTAATCATTTTGCCGACTTTTTTAATTGCTGTCAACAGAAACGACAAAAACTCCTATGCTACAACCAATAGTCGATAACTACCATCCCGATCATGGATGCATCTACCAAAGATAAGAGAAAATTTATAAACATATTCTCTTATTAAATATTGAATAGTTTATCTTAGATAGCCTTACGAAAAATTAATTGTAAAACGTTTCTTTGAAAAAATATAATAAACATGAAAATGAATTGATATATCAACGACACGATATCAAACGATTAATAAAAGAAAATATGACAATTTTTTCCCAGTAACTTAACAACATCAGCCACACATAACACCTGCCAATCAAAATTAAACAAAATAAACAAAAAAAAAAAAAAAATTAACAATAATAATATAAAAAAAACTAACAATAAATTAAGCAAAACCTAGCAAAAAAATATATTTAAATAAACGAATCAAAGAGTTGTCATAGTTGCAAAAAACAAAAAACCGACAAAGAGCTCTGTACGACTACATGCGCATGTAAGTACTAAGCACGGAAACCCGTAAATATGTAAATTAATTATGCAAGTATTTGTTTAGATAAAATATAAACATATATATGTAAGTGTATTTGTTTTTTTCTTTACATGCATTTATTTAAATGTTTGCTAATAATGAACAAAAAAAAAATTGCCGCAACAAATTGTTTATGACCCAAACGAGACATTGACTTGAAGATATTAATTTAATAAGCATGAAATTTATGCGTCACCATAAAAACTCAAGGTACAATGCAAAAATAACATATGTGTATGTAAATACATACATGTATGTATATATATGTATATACACATATGGCAACAAACGTATTTATATAATAATAAATGCTCTCCGTCTGTCCAACTGATTAGATGCCTGTAGAAAAGTTGTTCTATTATAAAAGTTGAAAAATCTTGAGCAGAAAATAAGGTCAAGGCTTTTTTATGTTTCTGCATGTCTACGTATGTATACAACACAATGTTATTATATTTAAATTAAATTTTCTTTATACATCGGACGGACGCTTACATGCCTAAGCGTCGAAATATAGAATCATAGTGATCACAAAATTTTATATTAAATTAATTCATTTTATTTAGAAATTATTTTCAACCGCAAACACACGCCATGCGAACTATTACAGACAACAAGATTTAGTTATAAAGTATTTATGATATATTGCTGGATACTGTTGTAAATGTGATTCTTAAGTTGAGGTTTTTCTCATATAACAATGATCATCTAGAGTTTTTTTCTTTAATAGAAATACTAATCAGAGAAGTAAAAATACTATAGTGAGCCACAACCCGCTGTTCGATTCAAGCCATTTTCTGTAGGCAAAATACTCCAGATGGCATCAAAATATCTTGAAAATTGTGGCCTGTAGGTTGAACACAAGAAAACAAGACAGACAGACGGACAGATACCGTTAAACCAGATCAGAAAGTGATTTTGAATAGATCGGTATAAAAAAAGTTGCTCTATCTCAAGTCCTTATGGGCGTTGCATACATCCGCACAAACGTAACATGAAAACAACATGAACCACAACCGCACACTTTTTCCATCACTCAATGTCTGCATACCGACCTAGCAAATCCACTAAAAGGAAGATGATTCATATTAGTATTAAGTAAGTCGAGCGATCGTGTACCCATGGTTACTAATAAAGTTCATTTACTCTGTCACTGTATTTTGTACGAATTCCAACTAGGACGAAATGTTAGAGAGGAGTGTGGAAGAAGAGAGTTTCCGATTGAATTTAAACTCAACAAAGCATTTCGCACCATATTCGGGAACTAGGATTTTGTTTTGATATAAAAATATGAGAGATGGCAACACCATATCCAATTTTCGCGAATTAGTTTTGCGGCACGTAGTGTAACTGATCCAATTTGAAATAAGAAAATAAAGAGAAAAATTATTTAGTCTACGCTTAGATAAAAACTTCGCGGTTTTTCGAAAAATTAATTTTCATATGAAACGTGAGTATCTCAGTTCCTACATAAAAAAAAACAACCTACATAAGCTTGTTAAAAGCACTCCCAGTTTATCTCTGAAAAATGTTATATAAAAGATACTGTAGAAAATACGAATATTCGAATAAAATGGAAATAAAAACTGTGCGAGTTCTGTTCAAAAATCATCCTTCAAGAACGATGCGTTTACAGGTTTGAAGCGTGGCATAGACATGTGTTTTAAAGTTATTATAATAAATTGTGTGTTATTTTTCTCCTATTAGAACGCGAACCTTGTAGCTATACTTTTCCATTTTCAGATATTATTTCACATTTTCTTTTATTGATTTTTTGTTAGAAAGTGTCTTTTCTAGTGCTTCTGTCAAGACAGAGTGGCATGTTTTGCACTTGATGTGTTACGAAATGGCCATTGGTGCACTTCCTCCGCATTTCGAAATCGCGTGTCAGCAAAGCCATGCTACATCGATCTGAAGAAGTAGCGCTTTGTCTGGTCTGTAGGCTGGGTGCGGCAGAACTTCCCCTTCGAGGTGCAACAGTGTATTCTTGACAACTTTTGCAACTCGTACCGGAAGTCATGCAAGAGAGTTTGTTAACCGCTATTTCAGGTCGGACAGTATAAGGACATCAGTAGATGTCTGCGGTAATAGTTTCATTCGGTCTTAGCCCTACATCTTGCTGATTCCACCATAAACGAGCAAAACTTTGTAGCCATTTCCGCTTCGGCGACGATGTGGACGCATCTCCCGGATTAACTAATGACTTTTTGGGCTTGGGATTGTCGCACTTTCAGGTCACCGTGTTACACGAATAGTCGGCGTCACCTGCGTGATTGGTTACATTCAAAATTTGTAAATGTATTAGGAAAGTAACAAATGAGTAGATAAAACGTTAGACTTGAAGTCTACAACAGATGACTTTTCAGGAAAAAGGTCTGAAGATTCTACAAAGCCAATATACCAACAATTTTTGTTCCAAAAAGCTAACAGAGACGTTGCTAATTAAACAACTTATTTATTCAATTTTAAATAAGTTCAAAGTATGTATGAAGATCCTGAAGATATTACCATCTGTGGGTAGGAGAACAAGGGCTGATCACGATCACACTTAACAACAAAACTTTTTATTGCTAAACTTCAAGTCGAAATCCATTATTTTTTTTGTTCGATTGTAATAAACTTTTCAGGGCTTTTCAAGAGAGGTGTACGTTCAGTATTTCAATGATCTTGATGTTGAAAAACTTATGGGCGAACGATTGCCACATGTTAGAATTTTGCTATTGTGAAATTTTTGAATAACTTTTCGAAAGTTTGAAAAATGCAAGTGAAAAATGATATGAAATGAAAACAAAGCTACGCAATTAACATAAAAGCACGCGAAATTCCATTCAAAATTATTATTCATTTATTTTTTTAAGTGACTTGTTGTCTTGTAAAAATTTTGCTTTTAAATTTCCTATGTGTTTTGTTCTTTGTCTTTTCTATATCTTTGCTTTGCTTTGCTTTGCTGAATAATTTTTCAATTTAGTGAGTGACCCAGTTTATGTACATTTGCGCCTTCATCATCAACAACATCGTTAAGCCAATAACGCAACATATTCATCAGCAAAACGCCAAGAATAGGTTCGCATGTCAAGTTATGCAAGTAATGTTTGTTCAAACAATTTTTAAGAAACCGCAGCCTTTAAATAATTTTCAATTATTTTGTAAAAACTTAACAAGAAGAACAAGAACAAGAAGAAGAAATAATGATCGCAAGCAAACTGAAATCCTCAAACTGTCGTCGACAAAAGCAATAAAAAATAATCATTATGAGCATTAGTTGCTACACATTCATTCGCACAAATATTTAGACGAAACTAATCACAAACTAACATAAAGAAGTCTTTTGTTATTTAATATGTAAAACAACATCATACTTTTCTCCTCTAAATGCTGTTCGTATTATGTGGACATGTTTGACGTGTTTTTAATCAATAACCTTACAAAAGCTATCGTATGGGAAGCATATAGTTATGAATCAGGCTCGGAATTATTAGGCAGCGGCCACTCCCTTTTTCCTTCTCTTTTCCTATTTCTTTCTGGGCATTAGCGCGATTTAGCGTGGACGCCTGGAGACGCAAGCGTAATTCCAGGTCATTTACGGTGGCACAGGGCTTCGCATTGCCTTAAAGCGAGCACAAGCTGCCTCGGTTAGAAAGTGTACCAGATGTTTCAGATCGGTAACATGTAATGTTCCATTGTCGGATGACATCAGGAGTTTTGATTATGCCGAAGCCTATTTGGAACCTACCACTTGATCACATTCTAGCATCAAAGTGACACACTTTTCTGTTTTTTACCGCAATCACGCTTACCATAAAGTCTCGTCATTCCAACTATCAACGCAGCACATAAAGTATTAGAAACTGATTATATATCCCACGAACTTTTCCACGACACAGGAGAAGATGTTCATATAGTCCTAATACTATAATTCTAAAGGAAAGACGATGCAGCTTTTCGACGCATCGTCTTGGGACTTCCTATCCCACGCGATCTCTAAGCGAATTGCACATAATGACTATACTGCAATGGAAACATTGGGCAATGGACAATAGTTTTCGTCAGTACTTTGTAGCAATGTAGAGCAATGTACGACAGCATATTGAAATAAGCGTAATGTCCAAAAAGGTGTAGTCAATGGTGACTGCAAGAATATGCACATGAGCCGTCAATTGACAGTAGTATCGGCCATGGATAATACGCAGAGAAAAGCATGCATTGCGGGACTAAAGGTATAACGATTTTACATTAAGTTCACGATCACAGTAATATACAGTGCATACGAAACTTTAATGTATGGTTTGATTGAATGAACGTATTTTACTAGTAGTGTGCAATGACAAAAGATCGTATGCCTAATTAAACGAATTCTTACGGCCACCTTAAATGAGGCAGACGAAGCAAGTCAAATTCACAACCAATGTGTAGACTAGCTTGGCTACAGCTTATCTTGCAGCAGCAATGGTTTGCAAAGTCCATCAGCTTGCTACAGCAGTAACAAAAATATTCTCGTGTCCTATATATATTAGACGAGGTAACTTGCGGCAATGTACGTAAGCACAACAGTATACATCGCTCATTCCCTCACCAACAATGTACTGAAGAATAACGTATAATGCCACCCACACGCCACCTTAGCAGTAGCAGCAGCTTAGAGGGTTCATACTGGTAATAAATGTACGCAATCGGTCGTGCACACAACAACAGCAACAGTAAACTTTGGAGACATTTTAATGTGGAGCACGTCCTGCAATGACTTTAACGGTCGAAATTACATTGGCTTTACTCAATGTGCTACACATATACATTATAGTGTGAGTAATGTACTACGCAGGCATATACAACTAGCACTACAAACTATGCAGTATACAGCAGCGTAGTATACGGTGTCGAACGAGAAGTAATGATTCTTTTCGCCACGTAAGACTGACACGGGTAACTTTTTTCGTCAACGGTCAAATTTTACTTTTCCTATCACGACCGGGGCCAAACAAAGTCCAACTATTATTAAAAACGCGGCATTGTGCATTGATTTTCAAAAAAAAAAAAAAAAAAAAAAACACTTGAACAAACTTCATATTTGATATCTGTTCAGCAGAAATTTTAACCGTAGCGGGCCGGACTCGCTTAGCTGACGGGCCAGCGGTTGGCCATGCCGGGTGTAAGTGATATATTAAAATAAATCCACTCATATATAAGCAAAATGACTTGAGTTGATTGTTTCTAAAAATAATTTAACCAAACATATTTTTTTTTTTTTTTTTTAAGCGTTAAACTATTAAAATGCAGCCAAAAATTATTTAAGTACATCATTAAAAATTGTTATTTAAAAGAAAACAAAAAATTGAAGAAAACGCAAATAAAATTAAAAAAAAAAAAAAAAAAAATCGAAAAAATTTGACATTTTTAAATATTATTTATGTGCAATGCTGTGTAAATGAATTTACACCAAATTAAAATTTATTAAATGACAATGACCTCTACAAACACACATGTGTATACAATATGAACACATATGGATTTATAGTTTTTCAAATGAAATTTTACACTTTTGCTTCTTTTTTTTTTTTTTTTTGTTGTTCAATAAATCGTTTCAAATAGAATTATTAAAATTTTTGTTATATATACGCGGATATTTATATGTATATATATATATATATTTATATCAGTTTTTTATATGTATGCAATTATAATCGCTATACAAAACGTTCAATGCACTTGTGGCGTTTGTTTATAAATTAAAAACTTATTAATAAACGTACGCGTCATGTCATTTTGCATTTTATTTGACTATAATGGAGAGACAAATATGCAGACAATGCATGACCAAAAATATTGTTTT
The DNA here is from genome assembly GCF_014805625.2 of Glossina fuscipes. Taxonomy (NCBI): domain Eukaryota; kingdom Metazoa; phylum Arthropoda; class Insecta; order Diptera; family Glossinidae; genus Glossina; species Glossina fuscipes. The sequence goes on along the minus strand of NW_023998421.1, from coordinate 7,520,888 downwards.
CTTTTCCCTCTGCCTTTTACCTATCACTTAGCGTGAAGCATATTTCAACAAAATTCTTTCGATTGGGATTGAAAAAAAATTTATGTCATCATTCCATAATTGGCTTATATTTGACATGTATAAGAGATAATGAGAGAGAAAGCAACAATAAGCTAATTTGTCCCCATCAATTTCTCCTAGATTTTGCGGCGGAACAATAATAACCAGTTCGAACGTACCAAAGATAAATGAATTTCTTAATAAAATGGTGTAAGATTGCATAGCACAATGATCAACCAAGATAGTTGGGAACAGATCATCTGAACAGAGTCCCTCTAAATGTAAAAGATGTTATTGGTGCAATAAACAGATCATTAGTTGTGGAGATTCTAAAGCCATTGTCTTGGGAACTACATAGACTGCTTTCAAGGGTTCGACTCATTTCTTTAAAATTGGGGAAAAATTGCAATTTTAATCTAATAACTTGACAAATGAAGTCTTAGCAAAAGTCGTGATACGAAGTCAAACACCAACTAAGGTAGGTGCCGTAGATCAAGATCACTTCGTATGGGGAAACTTGAGAATCTATCGACACCGATAAGGCACAACTTTTTCTTTATAACTCTTTCGAAAATTCCTACAAGTTTTAATAAGCTCCTGATTATTTAGGGCCAATTCGGTATTGTACCTAATTTTACTTTTTTGACCGAAGGATGAATCTCTTCCACGTAAATATCCTTAATTGAATAATATTTCTTTAGAGACATGGCAACGTATTATACACACATACTCGATGAGTATAAGTTTTTCAATTAATTTAGTCATGCCCGTTCAACCAGCCGAGGAAGCCACCCCACTGCTGACATTAGTGTGTCTACTAACAACACATTAAACGTTTTTGTGGAAAACCTCATTTTTAATTTTCTTGCAAAGGTATGCAGCATGCTGATCGAAATTTGTAGAATTGCAAATTTTCAAAATTTTTAAATGAAAACAATACAAAGCCTAGTTTAAATATCGCCCATTTACCGACTCAAAAGTGTGTAATATATAAAAATAAGAGTCGAGAAAATGATATTCGGATTTACACCCATCACTGTTATCCTAAAAAGAAACCAAAAAAAAAAAAAAGAAAAAACTAAATTTCCATTCGAGTTTTTTTAATTTTTATACAAGTGCTGCAGAACTGTCCACAGAATACAAATCCAAATTATTAGCGTTGCATCTATTGTGGTTTATAAGTAACGAGCAAAATACTGAATAAGCCTCAGGTTTAGTTGTATTGTGGTCTTGTTCTTCAACGAATTTAAGCGACTTTCAGTACCAACCTACTTGCAAGAATTTTCAACGTTTCTCTTATACTTAGACTCGATAGCTCCATTTCTGCAACCGGACAACTAGTAGATGGACGCATATGAGTAAATCAATTCAGAATTTAATGTTGATCAAGAAAATTCAGTTCATGTTGGTATTCGTCTTCTCACTAAAAGAGTTGTGTCACCTATCGAGCAGAGATGGTCTCACGTTACAATGCGCTGTGCTCGTGCTCTTTCGTCGATTTGGCTCATTTTCATTGCCAGCCTGTTTGCAAAAATTTCCAATGTTTGTTGAAGATTACAGCATTTTTACAAGCAGGAGCATATTTACCACAGAGAAGGGTGGACTTTTTGAGGATTCCTTCTGAGTGTTGCAAATGGTGATGGGTGTAAAAATCCCGTCATCACTTAGCTTGATAATTCATGTTTTGTAACCGCCCGATAAGGCCCCGATGTCATTTACACACAAGTTTTCTGTAAGACTGAATTGAAAGCGAGACACCTTTCTCCTCACATCCTATAGCTACTGTTACACGTCTCGATAAGTTAGTGCAGTTTAACTATCTACTATGGGGCGGTTACTTGACGATGCTCCATGCAGGGAATCGAAACGTGCAGCGGCTGGACCCAGAATGTGGAGAAAGTGCGATATTCTCTTATTAGCAAAATCAGTCAGTCACGCTGAAAGCACATCAGTTGATTCACTTCGAATTGTGTCAACTGACTGACTTCAAATGTGATAGCCACCTTTTTTAATAGCGCTCGTTAAATTAAGTACATGTCAAACAGGCAACCCTGGACGTGCAGTAACTAACTAAATAATTGCATATAAAGAAAAATTGACAAGATTGAGATCAAAACGAACTTGAGAGTTTAGCCCTTAAAACCTTTCCCTGACATTTCCAGTTTTTTACATCAATTTGGAAATTTCTATTTCATATTCGCAGTTAATTGGTTAAAGATAGTAAGTAATACATTATTCGGATAACTAAGTAATTCACAGCAGTTAGAATCTTAATGAATACATTTGAGTTTTAATAGTATTTTTTACGTTTGAAATACCTTGGAATTAGCGCATTGATAAAAAATATGGTTAAATATGTAATTATGTATGTATATATATTCAAAGTATTAAAAAAAAAAAACTATTAAATTTTGAAACAAATGGATTTTTTTCGCATTTAAACTAAAGGTCTTACGTGGTGTCATCGTATTCATGGATATTACAAAGGAAATAAAAAACATTGTGTACGTAATTGTATGTATACATGGCATACTAGAAGGTATAAAAAAAATAGAAGAAGAAGAAGAAGAAGAAGAAGAAAATTGATTAAAAGAAATTTAATTTAAAACGGCAGACAATGTCCAGCTGGCTTAAACGTAAGTAAGTAGCTAAAGTGACCCGATGGCAAACTTCCAATAACTGTACAATGTGTTGTTTGCTTTATGCATTATTTGTCACATTGTCATTTTTTATTTTCTTTCGTTTTTTTTTGTTTTTTTTTTTTTGTGCTCAACGGCAAGAATATCATTACAGCGGCCATACGGCGGAAATCACTGAGCGAGCAGGTCGTCGCAAAATATAAAGACCACCGTATAAAAAATAAATCATTTTGTTGACAACGTCAAATTGTGCTTATGAACTGCAGTTAAATGAAAATCTCTGCGAACAGAGAAGAAAAAAGAAAAGCTCAGTTAATCCTATCATGACTTCTCCTCTCCTCCCACTCCAGAGAGTGTACCTAAGGTAGATCATTCTGTGTAGATTTATAAACATTTCAAAATACTTAATAAATTAACGAGCGTTTGCATAAACAATGCGGCAACAGATGTTGTTTGTTGTCGTTCGCTTTTTTTTTTCTTTTTTTTTTTCTTTTGGCAGTGAGGGTATGTGCGTGCACATATGTATTTATCGTATTATTTACGGTCCTGAATGAATGAATGTCATAAAAATTTTTGTGGAGACATTGAAAAGTGTAATTATTTTTTATATTTATATTTATTTTTATTTTTTATATTCATCTCATTAACACTTCTGGTCAAAAGCAGTATAATGAAAAAAAAAAAATTTACACTTATACGCAGACACATAATTCTTAAGGTGTACAATACTCATCATCGTTATGATCACCATAAACAATTATACTGAAAAAAAAAAAGTGTACTCGTTTTTGTTGTTCTTCTCATGGCCATCTTCAAAAACAATTTACGTTCATTAGCGATTTAATGACAACAATGCATGCGTACATGTCGCCTTATTTCATCCAGTGGGATTTTCTTACATTGTTAGTCTGTCTGTTTGTTTGTTATCTGTTGTGTTCTTATTTCATCGTTAAACGCCTACAATATATTTATCCCTCCCCAGATTTATAGCTTGTCAAGCATTGTCACTCTTTGACGGAAGCATTTCTTTTCTTCATCTTTCCCATACATCTTTTATCTCTCTCTCTCTCTCTCTCTCTCTAGGTATCTTTCTTCAGAAAGCAAAAAATAAATCCCAAGAGAAAACGAAAACTCATTTAATTATGGGTTGAAGGTTGATATTTTCACTTGTTATTGTCTACAAATAGATACGTGCGACGCGACTGTGTGTCTTTTGTTATTTGACATTTCAGAGGATACTTTGTGGCATAAAGACAAATTACAAGTTGAAGGGTGAGCGAACTTTGTAAGGCTGTCATGCATTTATATAACGCCTTTCGATTTAAATAGAATCGCGCACAAAAAAACAACAAAAAAAACGAAAATGTTTTGAGGAAATTTTATTGAAAATTTTCTTGGCGAAAATTATCTTAGATAGTAATAGAGTTTTTAATTTAATATTCTCTCCCCAACCCCAATCTGTAGTTTACTTTTTTTCCTCTCTTTTTTTATTGAAAACTCTTTGAAACGTGATAAACGCATAGCGGAGAGTCAGAAACAAAAAAAAACAAAAAAAAAAGTTAAATATGTCAAGAACGTGACTAACACCACAGCCGGGATAACGGTAAGTCAAAGGATATGCAAGAAGAGTCCATTTTCGCATCTGTGCTCGCAAAGCGAATACTTTATCAATTCGGAAAAATAAATATTCATTCATAAGCTTCTTGAACCAGGTGTTATTCTACATATTTGATTATAGACTTTTCTCCAATTTACGTAGTGAATTTTCCATTCACATACACCACATCTGTACTGGACTTTAGCTCAGTTAGATTAGGAACGCAATCCCAACAGATATTTCTTTAGTTTCTTTTTTCCAGTCAAATATTTTGGCATCCGCTTAATATTAATACAAAAAAAAGGGGAAGTAATTCTTTATATATGTATATGTGTATATATATACATAATCGATAATTCCAGTTCTTTTTTATGAAAAGAATCAATATTTTTAGAATCAAGAAAAACAATGTCACAATAAAAAGCTTAAACGATAATAATAAGAGTGTTCGGGAGTGTGAACTTTCTCTGAGTCAACGTCACAACATTTAAAGCAATACTCCTTGCCCTACTTTAATTCCTTTATTCTCAATTTTGATATACGAAATCTTTGAGAGATGTACGGAAATGCGGATGTAAGTATTTTTTTTTTTTTTGTTTTTTGGTTCTATGCCAACCATAAAACAATCTGCAAAAAAGAACTGAAAGACTATTCAAGCAGTTATCTTGATCTGTGGCTAACCATGGTAGTCGCCAAATGCAGACAAACGTACGTGTTCATGAATAAGACTTTTTTTTTTTTTAAATATGATTTAAGCAATCATCAGAAAATTTCAAAGTCCATTGTAAGGCATACCGGACAATAAATGCACATATACATGTATAATATGTGTCATCTACAATCATTTATAATAAATGAATAGATATAAAAGTACGTAAATATGAAACCGGAATTTGCCCATAAGTGGTCACAGGTCATTTCACGTATGGTGGACAAAAATTTCTTAAGTTGTGTTTTTTTTTTAAAGCTGAGGCATTTGGCAGCAATATGCAATCGTAATACGAACGCACCATAGAAAGATCTGTTATTGACTATTAACGTCTGACGAAATGATTAAAAACAATTAAACGGTTTGAGCCGTTCATTGTTCAAAGAAACGGCCAAAATACCTAACAACTCTTGCAACGTGTGAACGAAATGGCAGTTTTTGTCAATTCTCATGAAAACATCTAAAAACAGTTAATTCATCAATTGCTAATCTGTTCGAAAGTTCATTGATAGTTTCGCGCTGGGTTTTCGTCCAATAAGTCTTTGAACTTCTTCTGTCCTTCAGGCTGTTATTTCTCTTTGAAATCAAAATCACCACTTTTAAAGCGTTTAGTCAATCAGGGTATAATCAAGCAGCATCACTGTAAGCTTCTGAAAATGCCTGGTGACTCTCTGCAGCAGATCTTTTCAAACTAAACAACAAGAGCTCGAAAAAGCAATCTTGAGCGCTCTATGATTAGTGTCTGCATACCCTGAATAACTCAATAACACTAAATGTCCCGTTAAGAACATTAATATTTTGCAAATTTTCCTAAGCACCTAATAAAACCGTTCTTAGTCACTTGGCCCTAGCCCTTTTACTAATAATAATACGTCTAGCGATTATGATCGAAAGATTTTATGGAGATAGATTAGCTTTACCTCCACGGGGATTATGATGTACTTTTAGACTCACCAAGGTGAGATTTAATGCATTTTCAAATAATTGCAATGCGATCCGAAACGTTCCGCGAAATACTCATAAAATGCGCATGCTTTTGAGCACCGTGAATAACAGAGTTTATTGAGACATGCCTACCTATCTACCTATCTATCTTGCAATCATTTTTATTTTCACTCCCTCTCTCTCTCTCTCTCTCTATCTCTCTCTCTCTCTCTCTATCTCTCTCTCTCTCTCTCTCTCTCTAATTCACCCGATAACGGGTTTAAAATTGACGAATGAATATCGAAAATCAACTAAATGAGATCAGAAGATTCAATTCGCAATTAGCAGAAAATTGTGTGTATGCAGTGTGTGTGTGTGTGTGTGTGTGTGTGTGTAGAAAATCGGGTGCAATAAGTAAACAGATAAAGGTTAAGTGAATGCCCAAAAATTCTTCGAATCGTACAAAAAAATATTAATCACATTGTATAGGATATAAACGATATCTGCTATACTACTGCTGCTTAAACTTAATATACTCGCATCGTATCGTGAAAAAGATATAACCCGTCTTCGGTCTATAAGTCTATATAATGCATTTTAAAAAGTAAGCGTGAAGGAAGATTGGGTTGAGTGTTTCTTTTAGGTCGGAAGATTATTTTTATTAGCAATTTCTACAGTGCGACTTACACACAACATTGTTGCTTCTCGAACTTGGCTTTTATTACTCATACAAAATTCATTTGAAAATTGTTTTCAATTTTTACCTTATGTCAGTCAGTCTTTGAATTTTATTTGTAGTCATAAATTATAATTTTTTGTAATTTTTTTTTCCTTATAAGAAAGATGTTTTATTTATTTTTTTTTTTTAAATGTTATTTAACAAATTTCAAATAAATATTTTCTTACGTATTCTTGTTTGATTGTTTTTAGTCATTATTTATATTTATATCTGTGTCTGTCAGTGGATTGTTTAAATTCACTTTTGCACTTTTTTCAGCGCAAACGCACGCCAATGCAAACTCTCCCGCTTGATATTAATATTCCTTCTCCTTCTTCTTTTTTCATTTTGTTTCTTTTTTTTTTCTTGATCTTATTCAACTTCTTAATCGGGTTTTATTTACGTTTGCCTTTTTAATGTTTAAGCTTTAAATTTTTAACCTTGAATTTGGTTAACAATCTTTCATTCTTTTTTTTTTTTTTTTTTTTTTTTATTTAAGCCGAAATTTTATGGTTTACGGCTTTTTTTTTTGTTAAGAAAAATTTAAAAGAACTTTGTTTTTGCAACCAAGCGTAAGGATATATTTATCTATTGCGGATTATAGTGTAACTGAAAAGTGTATATGAAAAGAAAAACAACAACAAATGTTAAAGGATGCGGAATCGAAAAATGTATTGACACCGGTATCTATAGCCAAGTCGTTTGAAGCGTTGTGTATAAATTTTGTTGGTTTTCAAACACTGGGAGGAACTTTTAAATCAAGCTACGTTAAGTCTTAAGCGCACGCAATCTATGAGTAAAAATTGGGATCGGTGAGTAACCCTAAGAGCAGGAAATCTGTGCTTTTGTTGTAGCTATAATACTTTACACCTGTGTGCAACACTCAGAAGAAGTTTATTTTGGGTCGATTGATTCAGAATCCATTTATGAATCGAATTAAGCTTGTCCGTCTTCCTGTCTGCCTTGTCTTTTTGTGTTCATCTTACAGGCTGCAGCTTTCGAGATATCTTGATGTAACTTGATACAAGGACATCTTTTGGGATCAGATCGGATAACTCTTTCGACCACTCCCCATAAAGTGGCTTGTTTTGAGAAATCGTTATATGCAAAACTGCAGAGCGTTGGAAGGTATTTTATTGAAAACCACGGCCCGCTATGATCTTTTTACTTGCTTTTATTTTGTATATCAAGTTTGGTTTTGCAAAGTAATAGTCATAAGAAAACGCTTCGATATCAGTTTTATTATAAAACAGAGTTGTTGAGTCCCCGTCCCCGCGATATTATTCAGAATGCGGCTATTTAATGACGATATCATGCTTTTGTTACAAAGACGTTGACAAGTCGATATTGCTTTACGCTACTTGTCAATCATGGATGGGCTTACTTCATTTCATTGTACCACGAATCAATTCCTTAGCACAACATGAATTAAAACGAAACTTGCAATACCGTTAGGCAGTCCTTAACAAAAATCAAAGCGAAACTTTTGCACGAAAACTATTTTAAGTCATTTTATTGATCGAAATGAGATTTGATGATATGCTGCGTATGATATGAATGTTCTAAGTAAAGATTGCTGGAACATTTTCAGTGCGTTACTTCTGACAAAAAACGTGACATCACTCACTACCAATACGAAATTTTTGCCATATCACGGTAATTTTCGAATCAAATAGCCTGCTAGAATTCATTAACTACCGAATTCATATTTATTTGCAAGTTCTTAGCTTGAATGAGAGTTTACTAGAAACTGGTTGAGAGATTTTTGCATAAAAAAAAAAACAAGCAAAACAAAAATTCCAAGTGGAAAAAAATTAATGGTTAATTAACATACAATGTATTATTTTATAAATGAATCAAAGTCATTACCATTTCACTCTAAGGTGAGTTCCCATCACAAACAACGCAACAAGAAAACAAAATGAAATAAAATTCAACCTTTTTTTAAAACCATAAACGTCTGACGCCAATACATCTTCTTCTTTAACCCATAAATCATCTCCTGCACAGCTCATTAAACAAAAAAGCGAATAATAGCAATAACCGCAACAACAAATACAAATCATTAGCTAAAATTTGTCTTTTTTGTCGGTTACAGATAAAGAAAAGAAACAGAAAACATATTCCAAGGTCAATCATTAATAGAATTTCTTACAGACAATAGTTTTTCTGTTGTATTTGTTTTTGTTTCTCTGTTTTTTTTTTTTTTTTTTTTTTTTTCTGGAAATTCAATAATTGCTACGTCAAACCTTGACAGTGATACTTGAGAATACGAGTCTGTAATTATTTGGAATACAGATAGAATTTTAGAAAAAGTTTAAGAAATCAAATTGTTGTTGTAGTTATTCTCATGCAATTGTCCAAACCTAAAGACTTAAATTTTTGTTTTAAAACTTTGCATTATTTGAAAGTCATTGAAATTTTGCGATACGATTGAATGCTCTTTTAACAATTGCAGTAACAACTAACTAACTTTTTTTTGTTGTTGTTTTTTTTATTTAAATGATTTATGTTATAGATGGATTTCTATGATTACTTGCATCTTTCTTGTATCCATCATTTAAGGATACACAAATTAGGTTCTCCTCTTTGTATGCAGGAATCCGAAAACGTGTACATATATTTTCGATGGGTTTGTTTGTGTACAATCACCTTAATAGATTTAGTGTAGAACTGATTTTCTGTCGAGAAAGCGATACTGTGCCCAACTACATTGACAAAGAGTACAAGTTAGATAAGAAAGTTCAGTCATGACCGAATCTTTTACATCTTCGCTGTCTTCCGAAGAAAGACTAATAAAGAGGAAAACAGCTACACTTTCTTAATCTATAATATTACAAGGACGAGGCTGATTTTTTCTATTTTCAGAATAAAAGTAGAAACTTATCTGGCGCATGTTATGCGTACTGGATAAGCAAAAAGCAAGAAATGCAGGCGCGTGTTTGTAATTTGTATAATAAATTGTTAATACGCCACAATACTGGGCAGGAATAGTCAATTCAGGTATGTATCGTTCGACAGGCTTTGACACATTGTCAATACTCATCTGCGTGGAAGAGATTCCAATGTTTCTGCGAAATTTCAAGTCGATAACGAGAAGAATGTTCACAAAAGACCGACGGACGGACGTGCAAATGGACATTACTTAAATCGATCCAAAATATTTTGTTGATCAAGTATTTATACATTTTGTAAGACCTCTTGAGATTCTTTCTCCTCCCATCTTCTCGTCCCATCCTTCGGTGATGGATATAAAAATGGTGGATTGATGGTTTGTTATTTTACCATAGCATTCTCGGGGCAAAATATGTTGGTTTCATCAAAATATCTTCAAAACTGCGACCTTCAGATTGAACATAAAGGAACAAAGATGGGCAGATAGATCGATAGACAGACAGATAAATAGTATAATAAAAGATAGGTCCATCTCAAGTCCTTCTGAGTATTCCATACATCCCCAATAAATACACCCTTGCACCACAAATGGTATAAGATGTTAAAATAGTTATCAAGGGAGGAAAGGTTATGTAATCTTTACTGAAGTTCTTATGAAATCCACGTTTTCAATATCAGTATGCTGTTTGAGAGAACAAAATACGCGTTTCTCTGAGCAAAGAATAAAATAGAATTTTAAAATGACTTTCCTAAAGTACAAAATTTTGGGCCCGATGAGACGAATTTTGCAACAACTTCCCTTCCGTTTTACCTTTAAGAGATCAGAATGTTTTCAGAATGTTAATATCGGCGAATTGACGTATGAACTTTGTGGTTCCCACAGATTTATTTTTATTGCAAATAGGTAAGGAATAAGAAGTTCTTGCCCCAAAAAAAGATTAGCTTTATGCAATTTAGACCATGTTTTGGAATTGCATTTATAGATGGATTATTCCGCAAATTGATCATGTACGTCGTAACGATATGTAATTGTTGGTATATAATCGTGAGAATGAGGGCAGTATTGTACCGGAGCATTTATTGATCGGCCTTGTCCGCCTATAATGCTTTACTTGCTTTTTTCCTTTTCTTTTTGTTTTGCAATAAGCGTTCAAAAGCATTAACGAATCGGCACAAACATATTCACTTTTCTAACAGAATTGTCAAATATCGAAATTATCGTTCGTAGCGACCTATACTTAAGATTTTAAATTGATCATCACAAGCAAATATGTAATGGTTTGTGCTTTCTGTTGTTTAAACTGTCATTGCAGACGATGTTGAACTTGATTATACGAAACAATATTACAAAACATGTCAACTGAATCTAAAGAACTATGCTTATAGTGGGACACAGTCCACATTTACATATCCTCCATCATCTCGCGTTATGCAGTCTTACATATAATAGCTTTTCAAAATAAGCTGGGAAGCGGTTAAAAAAGTACCTGATGGGAACCATTTTCACTAGCGCTTGTCCTTGGGTCAAAACACGCCAGTATATGCGGTCCGAAACGTGTCCAATAGCATTCATCCTTGAGTCCAAAAGATGGGATGCCCCTGAGTTTATCTCAACCCCTTCTGGATTCTGTTTACATCGGCGCAAACTTAATATACCTTTGTGTCACAAGTTGTGTACGGTATAATTGTTGGAAAGAACAGCCGATGATCATATGTAAATATTATAAAAACGGGCATCTTCGATATGGAAGGAAAAGTTGAATAAATGATAGCATATGTCTTTTAGATGGGTTATGCCCGCTTAAGTATTCCCAATGATTTGCTGCGAGCTCTCGAACTTGATCGCCTATTCCTTTTTGATAATTTTAATCACATCTTTCCTAGAAAAATGTGATGAGAGTAATCTTAACAAAGATTACCAATCTTGGTATGCTGTTGACGTAAGAATTTGACACGAGTGCGAAGAAAGGGAAAATGAAAATTTATTTTTGATGAAATAATTTCATAAATTCTAGTTAGTGATTTACAAAATGCAAAAAAAAACATTTAATTATTTTAAGGATTTCATTGTCTATTTGCTAAGTGCAGATCAAATATCGAGTACACATATTTAATCGTAACCTAGATCCGATAATAAATATACAGATATTTCTAAGTATGCAAATTTTTTGGCTATGAGACAGACAACGATGCTATAAGACGATGGCTATTATCAGTGTAGTTGTTGTTTATAACAACAAATGTCAGTCAGTCAGTCAGTCAGTCAGTCAGTCAGTTAAACTGTAGTAGTGTTGTTAGTGTAAATAAGAATTGTTGTTATTTTTGCCTCTGTTATTAATTTTAATGTCTACATTATGTCTGTGTTGTCTCGTGCTGAGCGCTCTTTTCATTTACATAAAACTCAGAAACACAGCCGCCGGGGCGATACAACATATAATAGATGAGCATAAATATTCTGAAAAAGTTTGAATATACATGCATACGGGCAACCGAGTGTGCGAATAAATATGTTTTTTGGCACTTATGCGTTGGAGTATACATATGTATATATATATATATATATATATACGAAAATTTATTGAAACATAAAAGGCACACATTCCATCATATCCTTGCCCCCCTTTGGCTGTCAAACATGCAGCTTTTTAAATGGTTAACGTGTTAAACATTTATTATATATGGACGAATTTTTTTTTTTTTATTTATTTTTTCATTTTTCTTTTTAGTAATGTACGCTTTTAACGTTGAATCATTCAAAAAGAAAAAAACAAAAAACTTATGTTTTCTCTTCTTTTTCTTCTGTATAAAGCATGACGTTATTCCCGGGTTTTTTGTGTTATTTTCTTATTATTATCATTGCCTTTTTTTTTTCTTTTTTTTTTTAGGCGAAATTATTTTACTCAAACTATGACATCAGCAGGTGTCTGTTTATGTCAAAGGCTATTAAAGTCTTTAAACGTTCACAACTATGTACTTCGTAATGCTTAATCTGCTTTAATTGTATATGACTTTAATGGAGTGTCACTGACGCTCACTGACGACTAATTGGCGCTTATAATAATAATAATAATAATACTAAGATATACATACAACTTCCGAAATTCATTCATTTCACATTGTATGCTTTTCAGTGTTTTCAATTAATATACAATTTCGGCACTTGGAAAACAATTGATTAAAGCATTAAATTATGTCGTCTAGAGATGTGAAATAAACTGAATTTGATTTGTGAAAATTAGCTGTATGGCAACTGGTTAGACCTGCGGGAGGTCTCACAAACAAATGCAATTTTCGCCGATCTCTAAATGCCTATATCACTTCACCTAATAAAATGATTCATTCATTTTCGTGATAATATGCCAGGAATTATACTTCTTCAAGGCCACCTTCTTTGCGATATCCCTTATATGAAGTGGTCTTCAATAAATTGACATAGGTGATCCAAATGCGATGCAGTTTCCTTGCAAGGATTCATTTTCGTGATAAAATATTAATAATTCCATATGAAGGGTTATTTTTTTTATTAGAACCCATATACGATAGCGGGCCGAAAAACTATATCTATATGTGGCCCAAAGTAGCCAAGCTCAGTTCCTATGTCAAGTTATTATTATGGACCTATTTTGGTCTTTTTATCATACGAAGGTTTAGTTTTCATAGGGACGGATGCTGGCGGGTTGAAAACATACATGCTCCCAAGTTTTCACATTTCTTTTAGTAACAGGGAACACTCTTGCCCATTTATTTTTGTCCATAAAGTTTGAAAACTGCTATTTTGGGGACTTGTCCCATTCAATTCATTTTTGATAGAATTCATTCTTGGGTCAAAGCACAAATTTCACGAAAATATCTTTTTAAAGTTGCAAGTCAAGAAAAGTTCCGTGTGGCCTAAAAATACGTCGAAAATGACATTAAAATTGCAACAATCGTGGACATCAAAATTTATGCAAATGTTTCCAAAAGTCAATTTGATGGGGCTACCTTTTCGTTAGTTGATGTGGGCACAGTTAATTTACTTTTATATACCGACTTGAGATGAATAATTAAGGCTATGCTTAAAGATATGCCTTCCTAACGGTAAAGCACAAGTGATGGTTTTTACGGAAAGTGCTCACTTCTGTTTCAAACAATATCATAAGAGATACGCCTTTGGAAAGTTTCAGTTATTTACTTCAATTTTCATAGTCATGATCTATATCGCCTTGAAAATGTGACCAACGAAATGTCTCTCCACCGTGCTCTTATATTAATAACGATATATTAAAAGCCAAGTCTGCCAAGGAAATCTGGTGTCTTCATTAGATTCGTTCAAGCCCAAGTCATCACAGTTTTAGGATTTATGACTGGATGTTATTCAAATCAATAAATATATTGTTTACATTGAAATGAGTTAAACCCAGAGATAATAGAGAGAGATATCGATTCATTCAAGCCCAAGTCATCACAGTTTTAGGATTTATGACTGGATGTTAGTCAAATCAATATATATACTATTTACAGCGACGTGAGGTAATCCCAGAGATACGTTGACGACAATAACGTCAGTGTAATATCTAAAATTTCCTCCTTAATCTATAATTAAATTACTTTCTAAATTAACAACGTAGTGAAGACATAATGATTACCGACAAGTTTCAGTTTCGGTTGGAAATAATGCAAATAATTTTCCAAACGAAAACTACGTGAAATGATTTACACAGACGCAAACAATAAAATCATTTGTAAAAGATTTCAGAGGAAAATTTCTTTAGAAAAAATTTTCAAAACTATCTGACGAAAGAACAAATTACTCATCCGTCTTGTGGAATGGTAATAATTACGATCTTACTAATAGAGAAGCGATTGGTGGCATGAGTTGTATGCAAGCGTATGAATACATATGCATATGTATATGTGTGTATGCATAGATGTATGCATGTATTTCACTCAATTGCTATCATATGAATTTCATTATAAGCTTCAACGAACAAATGAACATTTTATTTGTATTTCACACAATGTTTTTTTTTTCCTTTTTTTTTGTTTTTCATTTTCGCAAGCAAGAGATAAATGAAACTAAATGCGCCTCTAAAGTGTAAATTTCAACAACGACAGCAGCAGCAGTAACGATAATAAGACCGCAAACAAATATGAAAATGTCCTTGAAAACGCTACAAAAAAAAAAAGAAAAAAAAAAATACGCTGGCATGCAAATATACATTAAACACATAAAATCGTTGCCGTTCGCAGTCATACGACGGCGCAGTCTAAGTATGTTTTCTTACTCTCTTTCCACATACACTATAGTCTTTTCAGACCTAATCAGCAGTACTTGTATGTAGCGGTGTTTAATCGTATGGAGATGGATGGATGTCGTTTTCTTTTTCTTTTTCTATATATTTCTAATCTTACATGCATGAGCAGCGGTAGGAAGGCGGGTGGTATAAACACAACAAAATTAATACAATAGAGAGCTTATTGTCGACAGCTGGCAGTGCATTGATATAACTGGAATGCAAAAGAAAATAATTTTGCAGTATTCAGAGGAAGAAGAATAAGAAGCAGCGCAACAGTGCAGAACAATATACACCGAACGAGGAAAAAGCCCATATGAAGGGAATAAGAGAATTGCATAAGAAAGTAACTTAAGGCATTTCAGAAATGCCCAACATTACGTGCTTTAGTAGTAGTTTACAACGAATGCAAACTTGTTGCTATTTTATATCTTAGTCTTCGTCTTAAAAGTATTGAGCTTTCTTACGTAATTTCTGGTCATGCTCGTACATACTTACATTCGAGATTTGCAATAACACTTATATGCTTTATTAAGATCAATATAATATTTGTTAACTGAAGGAAAGGTGTGAGAAAGTTCACATAACCATGACAAACTTTTGCATGGAACGTGCCTTATAGTAACTTCTCGATGAATCACTTATGACATGAGAAACTTAATACACCCATTTAAGATTTCAAGCGTACAAAAGAAAAATTATATATACATATATATATACAGAAAAGCATTTTCAAGGCTTAGTAAACGAATCTTTGCTCTTACTTCCACCAACCGACTAAATCTCATCGACGACTTAGTTAAGAGTACTCTGTAAGAATCTATTGTAGAAAAGCTTAAAAAAATTACGACATCTGACTGCTGTTACTGTGACGATTCGCGCAGTGATCATAATCATTAGAAAAACAAACCCCAACCAACTAAGACTCTTTAAATGGTTTCATCTACGTATGTATGTGTAGTAATATTTCCCTGTATGTGTTTAAAAACTAAAAAGCTTCATTAGTAGCTTCTTTGTTCTTTTTCGTAAAGCAATGCATCATGTAATCGCTACGGTCGGTCATAATAACAACAACAACAACAACAGCAACAATAGCAACAGCAACAACGACGACAATAGCAATAACAACATTAGAACAGTTCTCGTTATTATAAGACGACAGAACCATATAACTAACCGTAGCGCGACCCATAAACCATAAAGGAAAGAAAACATTAAAAAGCAAAAAAAAAAAATAAATAAATAAACAAAAACAAAAAACCATAGAAAACTTGAAGCGTATTTAAAATTTTGCATTTTGTGAAATCAAAAGTAAACAAAAAAAAAACGAAGAATAACTAAAAAATTGTTTTACATCATTGCGACGATAACGTCGCGTTTGCTTAACGAGAAATGAGAGATGGAGCTAAATGCACCTAAAAGACGATAATACTCTCGATGGCGACAATCATCGTATGGTGTTAGTCAATGATGTTTGCTGAAGTGTACAGAAACAGGGAGAGAGAGAGAGAGAGAAAAAGGTGAAAAGGTTAAAAATGTCAAATGAAGTAATCGCTAAGTACATTCACAAATAGTTCCGCTGGTACACACATACATATACATATATGCAGCAATAAAAGAAATCAGTCCACAAAATTTCAAACATTAGGGAACTAAGTGAGACGGAACTTGCACATGACGCCACCAGATAGTGCTGCTAAACTAGTTTCAAACACAGAGCTTTCTAAAGTGCGTTTATCTTTCTCCTTTTTCAATCATTGTTCTATTCCGGGGAGTCTTCTATTGAGTTCTCTCATTCCGCAATTACAAAGTAATCCATCTTCATTAACTAAGAATTGGACAAGGCACCGGTTTGCGGTGAATATCAGAAAAGCGAAAACCGATAGGAACAACGTAACGTGAGCGCTGAGAGCAGGTGAAGGTTCATGTTAAGAGCCTTTCTGGGGAAGAGTTCTTTCAAAAACTCTAATTACTTAATATATTTATGCGAGTTGATGCCATTTTCAAAACTTGGACATATTTTTCTGTTTAATATTAAGCGATAGTTAGACCAAGTCTTCTTTCTATGAACTGTTTGCTTCCCATCTCAAATGAAGAAAACTTTTAAAGAAAAAAAACAATTTTTCGAAGTTTGTAAGCAGAATAAATATCGAAATTGTTCTCCGTCGCTTTATCAAAATCGGCAGTAAATCCTTTGCTCTTCTGCGATCTGAATAATGATAAAGACCTGCCGCGCTAAGGCTTCGAATGATTGGTAAAAATCGACGAAGATCGGTAAATTCTATCTTACGACATTTTTTCAAAATTAAATATTCATTAAAACTAACAGTTTTAAGCCATTTGAATAAGAATGGATACAAAAACCCGCTGAATAGTTAAGTAACGTAGGAGACATAGGACAAAAATTAAACAAACCGAATTCTCGCGCGCTTTGCGGGTCTGTGCTGAAATGAAGCGAATTCGAGGCATTTTTGAAAGTGGAGGCAATGAATGACGAAAGTGGAAGCGGGCAATAATGTGAGGAAAAGACCCCAGATATATGCAGCTGCACAGAAGGGGGCAAAGCCTACGGTGGCGCCACGTAAAGTCATGACTTGGCATCCAAAACTGTCGTCTACTCGACAATACGGCAGCCCAGTGCGATTAAAAAGCGCGAAACGATAGGGAATCGTGATTGACACGCGTCTACTCTGTGTTTCGCTATTTTCTCTCTTTCGTGTAAAGTCGACGTGAAAAGAGAAAGGCAAAAACCATTTAATCAAGCTGTTCGTCCCGAAACTCCACAAAAGCAAAAGTGATTACATAATAGTTTTACCAGAAATATTGCAAAAGCTTATCACACAACAAAACAGGATGCATATGATTTACTTAACATAAATAGGAAATAAGCCTTTGAGTTTTAGTGAAACAAGGTTAAAAGACTTTCTCTTAATCAAACCATCTTCTTCTTCTTATTCTTCTAAGAATTCATCAAATCAACAGCAGATTGCTCATAGCGTTAGTTAGAAAAAAATTGGAGGAAATATTGCAATAACTGTGACAATCTTTCTTAAAATGTTCTATAGTTAGAATGTCGATTGCAACGAAATAATACTGTGATCAAATATATACACATATTAAATGTCAGAAATATATTGTGGCAGACATTTTTGCGAAATTTGACGTCAAAAACATCATTAATGTTAAGGTTCAGCTAACCTTGGCTTTGTACGACACAAAAAGTATTTCTCCCAACCGAGCGAAGAAATTGCAAAATGATCAGGAAACCCATTAAACATTTAAAATGCTCTTATTTTTTTATTCAAACATACAAACAACGATCCTTCTGAAAGCATCCGTTATAAACAATTCACTGTTAATTTGGTCGATATACTGACAAACGCCCAGTTTTATTTACTGTATGACGAAAACGTAGACCTTATCTAGTAGAAGTCATGCAAAAGACTAAAAATAACCATAAACAAGATCTACATAATTAATGAAAGCCACTGAACGATCTGCAATGTCGTAGACTTTTATTAGAAGTCGTCTTCAATATGGGCAGCAGAACTCATGTGAAATCGGTCAGTTCTGAAGAAAATCTCTAACATTAAAACTGAAGGGCTTGGTTTCTATGCGCGTGGTACAATTTAGTCTGACTTTTTCCAAAAACTTTGAAACACAAGCATAAAACAGAAGCTCTGAGGAATATCTCGTGATTGCTTATTAGTATAAACGATGTTTTGAGTTCGATGTTCGTGTATAGCTTTCTTACTTGCGTGCTACAAAAAAAAAAAAACAAATTTATCGAAAATTTCGTAAAAACTTTTTGATCTTTGATACCGACTCTTTCTCTCTTAAAGCAATAAATAAATGAAATTTTTGGCTCATATAGCGAGATGTACAATACACTCTATGTAAAACATGGCGAAGCCTTGAAAGCAAACAAAATTACAAATTAATTAGCTTCTCTGCCAAAACCGATGACTCAGTCTCAGTCTCTCCCCCTCTCATTTATTGTTTTTATTGTTGTTAGTATTGTGCCTTATTTTCTATATTTTGTGTTTTGTGAAGCCTTTCAAGTTCAAGGTTAAAATTAGTTTCATTGTTTAATAAATCAGTAGCGCGGTTTTTTATAACGTTTTTATACTATTTTTTCTAAAATTTAAACATCTCGTTTTCATTGTTCTGTACAATAATGCGGTTTTCACGTATCTTACCTATTTATATCAAAGCATATGATTATTGCTATACTATGTGAACGAGAGTGTACTCGTATACGTTACGTTTAATACAATGTTAATTGCGTGCAAAAAAAAAAGAAAAGGTTGCCATTACCTTGGAGCGACTCTTCTATACAAAAATGAATAGACGAAATTTGTTGAATGGCTTAGTAATAGTACCCATTGGTATCACTTTCTTCTTAACCTTCTTGCAAAAATGTCAAATTGAGTCTGTTCATGCTCGGTTCACGAAAAGGTATTTTAAAATTTCAATTGCTTTTACGGAGACGTATTCAGTATGGTCCGCAAACATCTAACTAAGAAATATTTATCAGAATGGATTCACACAAGAGTGCGTAGATGTAGGAATAGCCCAAATACT
>NW_023998421.1:7485537-7501500 GCF_014805625.2 Glossina fuscipes | reverse complement strand
TTCTCTTTCCTTGGGCAAATTTGCGGCAAGAGCTTGCTTCCTTGCTCGGTTTGGATTCATATTGCAATAAAGTGTTTGATTCAAAAACTGGCAAAGATACGACTTGGCACTTGGAGACAAATCAATCCCGGACGGTTAAGTGTGCGTTTGCTCACTCCCTGCGACCTCGACACCTTACGATTAAGTCTTTACGACGAATTACCACGAGAAGCACTGGGAGACATCTGTCTCTTCAGCCTAAAGTAAAGCTGAAGGCTTTCTAAAATAACTTAAAGCCCCACGATGGTTAGGGTGCTCCGCCACATATATGCCACATGTGCTAAGGAGAGTCACTTTTAATTACATTAAATGGGGGATGCACATGCAAGAGCGGTAGCTAGTTTTAAGTAGTGCTAACTATCCATCCAGGAGTGTAATGGCGGCTATGGTCACAGTAGCTGTGAATAACCATGTACAAGAAAGGTGTCGTGCATTCCCTAAAGTAGGTATAATAGCCAAACAGTTTAAACCAATCTGATACATCAGGCTTAAGGAAGCCCGTCAATACGAATATTGACGCAGCCACTGGAGGGCGGTCAAAGGGTTCTTTGAGCAGCGTCTCCTCAGCCACTCTGGTTTTGTGCAGATTGTCAAGGTTTGCTATTTAGCGGTTACGGAATTTGTCTGCTTAGCAGTCAGCAGAAGCAGTCATCAATCGAACAGAATCTTAAGCGGCTGAGCAGTGTCTAGGACTGAAATGTAAGGCCGTTAATAGCGATCTTATTACAATGCTATGATATGCATTTCCACAGTTGCAATGATTGCAGTCAATAGTTAGTCATCGCATTGTATTCTGGATCTATTCGGCCGGGACATCGAGGATAAATTTGATTGATTTCTGGTAGTTACAAAGGTCTTACATAAACCAAGCATGCCTGCGCACTTCCATGATATATATTGTATAGGACTTTATACAATTGACTGCATTTATTGCGTGTAAGCTGAAATATACAATAATTTACGGTTTTTGTTTTGTATTTTCAGAATCATTTTTACTGCTTGTCATTAAATGATGATCAACATTAAATTTTGTGGTTATGTCATGGCATTCAATGGTTGGGCTACCAAAGTAAATGACATTAAATATAATTACCTAACATTAGAGTAAAGAAAAAATGCAAAAAAAAAAAAAAAAGAAAAGGAAGAAAAACCCAACCGCTGTTTATTTATTTATTTTGCTAACTAACGGATATGGTGCTAACGAATTAGAAGAAAACACATTTGATGAGAAAATAAAATTAAGAAATTAAGTGTTGAAAATTAAATGAGGCATTTTGCTGTTCACTTTTTTGTTTGTATTTGTTTACGAGTTTCCTGTATGCGTGTATTTATGTGTTTATTTGTTCTTTTTTTTTTTGCTTTTCTCTTTGCCTTACTGAATAATTTTCCAATTTACCAAGTGACCTAGTTTTATTTGCGCCATCATCGTCGTCATCATCATCATCATCGTCATCATCATCATCATCATCCATAACGACGACATCAACAACAAAAACAACAACAACAGCAGCATCAGCAACAGCAGTAGCGGCAAAATCATTATATTTCAACACATTCACTCTTATATATCAAGTTATGCAACTGATCTTTGTACAGACATTTCTCAAAAACCAGCGCACACACATATCGTCAATTGTTCAAATCACATAAACGACAAGAACAACAAGCAAACAGTGATCTCAAGAAAAGAACACGCAATCAACAAATTTATATATACACACACACACACACACACACACACGCATACTTTTGCACTAACCTCCTTCAATTACTCTAAAGAATAAAGAAGTCTTTTGTGCTTTAATAGAGAATTTTTTTTTTTTTTTTTAATTTTTCAAACCACTGATCTAATGAACGCAAGAATGTCTTGTTATGTCATAAATGTTGACGTTTTCCATCAAATGCGATTTCGTATGAATCTCGATAAACTTCTGTCTTATTTTCACATGAATCGAATCTTGTTAAATAATTTTAAAATAAATTTTTATTTTTGTATATTTTTTTTGTCTTTTTTTTTTTTTTTTGGTTTTTTTTATTGAAACGGCAAAAAGTCCAAAAATTAAAGAAAAAGATTGTTAACCAAATTCAAGGTTAAATTTGAAGTTATACTTATGTGAAGAAAAGAGCTGCACAATAAAGTGCAAATTAAAAGTCAACAAACAAAATGAAATAAATATATAAACGACACGAAAGCGAATCAACCAACCAACCAACCAACCAACCGTCCATCAAAAGCCCAAAAGTAGCCAAACCAGCGTCGCATACAAGCATACTCACGCGTGTGTACGTGTGAAGTTCAAGTTGAAATTCATAATTTAAACGACATTTTAACCAATTTCAGACACCTACCGCAAAAATTAAATTAAATGTGAGCCAAAAAATGTTGAATGGAATGAAAAAAAAATAAATAAATAAATAAATAAATAAAACCACAAACTAATTGCATTCAACTTGAGCCGAACTTTTCATACCCAACACCAGTCTTTTTGTTGTAACGACAATTTTGAAATGAACATCGATTAGTCCGAAGAAAAGCTCAAAAATATTGTCAAACTTTTACAATTGAAATTATAGCTGGCAGACATTAAGTACCCTATATGGAAAAACTACTACTTAGTCGTTTATGTCTTCCTAGAATTTTACGTAAAAACAATTCATATTTCGGCTTTACATGCAAGCTAAGAACAATTTCATTACTTTCAATGCATTTGTAAGGTCTTAACGTAAATAAAGAGAAAAGGCTTTAATTCCTGTGCCTGTGGTGCGGACTGTCCCACAGAGCGGTTCAGTCGGTTTTTAACCTGAGGATAATCGAAAATAAATTCACATTATTGTGTTTTCTACATTCAGATTTCAGCAAACGGACGGACAGACAACCAAAAGGACATAGGCAAATCTGGTGGAGAGAGTACGGAAAAATATGTGGATTGGTGGATATAGTTGACTAGAAATAAAAGAGGACTCGTTCAGAGTGTCGAGGACATTCCCACATGTCAGCTATTGACGGCTGCCTAAGTTAAAATCCTGCATCCCTTCTTAACGCTCTCAGGCTCAAGCGTGCATCTCAATGGTATATGGTAGCGACAGTGTCCTGCTTGCCTTGGGGCATGTTATAGATAATTTTCGATATACTCCGAGATTACTTTTGATAATAAGATCATAGCTGCTTATGCACATAAAGCCTTTTTGCGAATAAAAGGAATGAATTTATTTAAATGCAATAACCAATCCTTCCAAGTTGTTATAACTTAAAAAGAAAAACCAGTTACTTATCTCCAAGCAAGTGAGAGAAAATTTCTTTACCATATTTCAGATGTTCCGCTCGACTAATCAAAACATTGGATTTGTTCAGTTAATTCCATTTTTCCATTAATTCCATTTCCAACTAATTCGCTTTTGGATTGAACTGTGGAGAGCGGTCACGCAACTTTTACGTGGAGAGAGCATTCGGACTTCTTTCACACGTTACGGCCTTTTAAGAAACTCTACGCTGCTTAGCTTCAAAACCATCATAGACAAAAGTTTTCCAAAACAATTACATTTCGTCGAAGAAACTTCATTGACTATCTCTCCTCGTACCAATCTTACACAATAGCGTAGTGATGCTACTATCATTGGCAACACTTTGGAAATTCTTACGCTGGTGTATGTCATCGCTAGGGCTACATCAAGCTACTGCAATTATGCAGTGATCTATCATACTATTATGCTTAATGAAATCTAGTTATTAAACGCGGAAAAGAATACTTTTAGCTGAAAGTGGAAGGACGCATACAACAAGCTTAATAGAAAAAGTTGACTTACTTAACTATGCTAAGTAAAGTGAAATTCATGAAAGTCATGCTACACAAACCGCAGTTAAGGTAGTTCAACTCAAAAGATGAGTCACATTGTCCGAATTTGTAAAAATTTCTTCACAAACATTAACAAAACGTGACAAGTTATCTAATCTAAAAGGATTGCGGGTAAACTTATTCTTTTTAACGCAAATTGTTTCACTCCTAACAAACTAAATACTCTTAGGGCAAAAAAACAATTGATGGCTTTCGTTTTCAAAAATATGACTGTACATATTATGGGGAACAAGTTCCTAACTATTTCCTTCCAAACATGTGTGATCTTTGCATGAGGAAAACAAACCTTCGCTTGAGTGCTAAGACAATCTTAATATAAAACACCAATCACTAGGAAATGTATTGAACAGATCTCAATGCTAAGTTCAAGATATTAATCAACGTTCACTACAAGCGAACGTGGGTTTTCTAAATTTATCAGATAAGATGCTATTACCATTGACAGATCTCAAGATATATCAAGATTGATACACAAGTGTGGCAAGATCAAATAGTCGGATGAGAAAAAGCTGAATAGGAACAACATCGGCATATATTCAACGCTGTAACTAATTGCAGCGCAAGAAATGTGATTTCAATTATTTTGGAATAAAACTAGAGCATCTGCTTTGGCCTTGAATGCTATCAACTTGAACCTTTAATAAAGCTCAAAAAGTTCTTGATATGAGAGATAAATGAGTGAAAGAGAAAAGAATATGTCCCTTTTTATTTACGTTAATAAGTATATATGCATCAATTATTTATTCATCGACATTAATGATCTACCCCCTACGTAACGTAATCCCCGTTACATGTAATACACTTGCTTACACCAGCTTTTTTCCAGTCCTTACCTTTTGATATACATACAACGCAATAATTATTAGCTTTCTGAAGCGGATCGGCTTGTAATGTGATGAAGTAACAAAATTAGTCTGAATGATTCCTTTATTAAGTTTATAGTTGAAGCCAAATAACTGAAATGGAAAAGAGAAACAACTTCAAATTATCATCTTAACAACATACTTTGGCATAACTTCAAGGCTGTGTTGAATTATGTTACTAACGACATATTTTCTTTAAATGTTAAAATAATTGCTAAAGACGGTGAAGCAAATCATAGAATGCAATTTGTGCGGACAGAAAGAAATGAATCTTTATTTTATTGACTGTTTGCTTGGCTTAAATCAATTTTTATTTCCCCAGCCACGTTGTCGTTTCCTTTCTGAGGAAGGGGGGTGCGCAGCGAACATAGTAGTAGAAGTATATGGTATTCTATATCCTACACCACTTGTGCCACAAGTGTATGTTAAATTTGTGCGAATATGTTAAGTACCCAGAAGGACTTGTGATAGGCCTCACAATAACTTTGTAAATCGATTCAGATCAACTTTCTGACTCGATCCAAGTCTCTGCGTCTGCATCTGTCCGGTTTGCTTTCTTGTACTCAACCTACACCCATCAGTTTTTGAGATATTCTACTGACGTTCGATACGGAGATGTTCTTTTCGCCCAACGACGAAGGCTATTGGAAACTGACTTTTTTGATCACTTCAAATTTCGTACTCGGTATAGTTCATCTAAATTGTTCTTCTTTGTAAGTCCACTTTATATTTAATGGTGGGCCATTGCCCACCATTAAATATCCGCACGCTTATTCATACTACGACCATTCAAAATGAGGCGTTATGTTGGAAGTGATCTAAAAAGTAGTCTGATGCGAAGAATTTTCAATAGTGCTTTTTCTTGGGCCACAACACGTCAGTCATACCAAATTCTCATCAAATTATCTCGAAAATGGCGTCTGTAGGCTTAGCACAAGAAAACAAGACGGACGGACAGGCAGACAAACTTTACAGAACTACTTTCTGAATCGATTGATATAACAAAAGATGTAAGTCCGCACCAACTTAATAAGCCCTTGTCCTGGAAACGGTGTAGGGTACAGAAATGTTGGTGTTATCACCGTTAATTTTAAAAGAAGAAGAAGACACTATATATACCAGTGTAGCGCTTTTTGTGCAAAGGGTCTAATAAGACCCAAGGCTAATTATCTGAACGCAATCTTGAAAGTGCAATGAGCCTCGGGTAGTCTGAAAAAGCAGTAGTAGAAGTCTATCCTGGCACACATCCAACTGTTTATTCACTAACAAAATTCTCATATACGATGACGGGAAGTTAAAACTTGACACTTATTCACTTGTTCGATTGCTAACCCCAAATGAACTGAACGAAAACGGATGAAACTGACTAAATACTAATTTTACCAACAACTGATATCCTACATTAAATGACGATCCAGTATTTAGCCTTCGAAACTTTAGGCAAGAATGACCTCAATCGATGCGCCAGTTCATGTAATATCGCTAAAGAATTGAATAATTTTTGTTTACTTAGCTTAAGTGGAGCGCATGAAACATTCTTAAGGACAAATACAACTTTCGGTTCTTTTTCTTTTTTTATTTTTTTTTTATTTTTAATTAGCAATAAAATCATTAACGGTCATTAACCTAAGCGCTATCTTGTTATGATTTGGTTTTGTTTTGTTTCGTTTTTTGGTTTTTTTTTTTTTTGTTTCTTCTTTTTTTTTTTTTTTTCTTAACAATTTTTATCAGAAGAACCAGTTTTTTCTTATACCCACATATTAAAAAAAAAAAAAAAGAAAGAAGAAGATAAAACATAAAATAAAGTTAAAAACGTGTTTAAAAAAAATTTTATTAAATATCTGTATATAAAACTGCTATTCATTTAAAGAAGCGAAACCGCTTTGTCTCTTGCGGGTTATTGTTTAATAAATCACCGCACAAGTTACGAACGTAACAACTCTGACCAATGCAATGCAATGTTAAGTTTAATTAATTGATATCTCTTCATAGTTGTCTGAGTCGTATGAGTAACGCGTCATGCACATGCATATGCATATGTATAGTGGAAGACAATAAATTACAAGTTCTAAGCATAAAACACATACATACACTTTTGAAGATTCTTGCTTTCAACAGTAACCGAACAACAATAATACCAACACATACATCATTATTGTTTTAAATATTTACACTTAACATACTTTCCTGTGTTATGTTTCATTTTCAACTTAATTTCATTTTCAATATTTATTTTTAATATTATTTTATTTGTGTTTTATGACCTATTGTTAATACAGGTCAATAATATTCAATGCATTAAGATTTTCATTACATAAAAGTCATAGTCATAGTGTTTGTTGGGTAGGTATATATATATATATATATATATATATATATGGGCGCATATATGGAAATTTAATTTGTGTACTTTTGGTTTAATGTAGAAGCTATGTTAAACATAAAATTGTTTTCTTCTCGTTAGCATGCATTAAATAAGTAAATATTTGCAAAATGTATTTCAATATATTAATGACCTAAAAAACCTTTTTTTCGAAAATAAAAGCTTGAAATAATAATACAAGGGTATAGAAGATTTTTGGAATATAAGAATCAATAATATTAGTATTTATAAAAAAGCCCTTGCAAGGAAAAGACATAAATTCATCTTACAAATTAAGAGCAAGATGTTGAATCAATGCAACACAAGATCGTTTTGAAAGAACGAAAGTGTTTCGATATCGCTTTACTGAATTTATAATTAACAACATCGGATAAAAATCCTAAAATCCTAAAGACCTCAAGGTGCGGTGATTATGAATATTCCATTAAGTAAAGGCATTCACATACAAAGTCTTTATATCTACATAATAGAAGAAGAGAAATAAATTCGAAGACAGAAAACCCACATTCGCGGCCATCTGCAGGATCAGACATCAGATGTCTGACGAACATTTCATAAGGCCGAACACCACATGGCTCTCCAAACCTATGAAAGTGGAGGGATTCATCAGAATCCGTAAGCTGCCGCCATAGGGACATGAGTGGGCACAATAGATCTTTTCAGGTTGTTTGACAAATAACGAAAACAGTGTAGAGAAAATACCTTAAGCAATGAAAGAGAGTTATAACATGCGACCTTGAAACATAACAAATATGTACATCTAAGCAATCATGAGCAATTATCAGGAACATATAAGTCGCTTTAAATTGTATAGCTCACCCTTTAGTAAATCAGTTTAATTATGAAACTTTATTGCGTACAAACTAAGGACTAATTATAGTAAAGTTACGAGTATTTTAAAAAAGTTTACAGTAGTTGCGAGCAAAATGCCGCAGTGCTGGTAACGCTGTTAATGTACAGATAATTTTTATCATAATTGGTGCGCCTATGAAGTTCCATTAGATAGTAATAGAAATAAGCATAGAAGAGAACAAACACCGCGCAAGAAATAATTATTACAAACATTCCTATACACAATTACATTATTAACTCATTTTTTTGCATTGCATTTGCCTTCTCCAGATTGCACCAATCTGCAGATTGGTTATCCTGCGGTGATCTGGACAAGCAACCTCCTACAACTATTGCGAAAATTTCATTTTCTCTAAATTGTAGTTTGTTTCTCAATGCAGTGATACGAATCCGAAATAAATACATGATGATCCCACCCACAGTCTAGGCTTGCTAAGCCAATTAATAGTTGCATTTTCCTTTGCCCTTGCTTCGCAGGATCTATAATAAGAACTATCATGAATTCGATCTAAATGTTGATTCTATTAATACGACAAGAAACTCTTTTCTAGCAATTTAGTTGTCACACAAGCCTTTTGGTTGCGAACATGCATGTGTACACGTCTCCATCCAGGTGCTTGTACCGTTCACATTACGCAATAAAAGGGCTATACGTTCCGATATATGAATACGTGTATGTATATTTGTATTTTGTAATCAATAATTGTGTAATAATAACACTTAAAAATATAATAATAGTAATATTATCCCTTCTTTGAGAACATTATCTTTTCATACCCTGCGCCACTTGAGGTACGAGGGTATATTAAATTTATGCGAATGTATGCAACGCCCAGACCCACTTTTCATTACACCGATCGACTTACAAGCACTTTCCGAAGCGAGCTAAGCTTGCCTGTCCATCCGTCCGTCTTGTTTTCTTGTGTTCAACCTACAGATTGCACTTTTGATACTTTGATGAAATTTGGTACATCGATAGGTTGTTCGAATCAGATCAGCCCACATAAAAAGTCGTTATATGAATACCTGCATTAAAGTAAGTAGAGTGGGTTATCCAGCGGCAGGCCCTGTCCCACTATAAAGTTTTTATATGTTTTTTATCTAATTGCTAACAGCTTAATATATTATCTTATTAGCATCTGTAATGTAGTTAGCATAAGCTATAATATAGAATTATCTGGATACTCATAGAACATTTGAATATAACTAATGAAAATTTATAAATAAATAGATAAAAAAAGAAATAATAAAGCAAACAGTAGTTACGTAATATTACTTCTTCCTTATCTTGGCAAGGACATCGTCATGTCTACGTAAGCGATGTGAGGCGCACTAAATGCAGCAATATCGATGCCTTTGACTAATAATCTACCTTAGCCAGTCAAAGCTTTAATCGAAATGTTTGCGTTAGCGGTCAATTATGGCTTTAAATTTCCGCTGAATACATGTGCACGTTATTTAAAACAGCCAACAAACAAGTAACTTTTGTTTTTTCTCTTCTCTCTTTTTGTAAAAGCAAAAAGTTCTTCCTCCTTTCTAATTACACATTAACGCATTAACACAGTGCCGCAGAGGTTAAACATGTTCTCCGTAGATTGGATTGGAATGGAAAAGAATTATCAAAGGTTAACATTGCATTCTGCTCTTAGCAATATAACCGCCGCAGAAGTATGGTAACCTTATCCTGTACCTTACACTGCAAAGATATGATCCGTTTTTGCTTTTAAGGCAGCAATACTCCGCAATGAACATGCATTGTTTTTACGAAAAACCGTTAAGTTAGCCATTGCAACTGAATGTGTTTCTGCTTCTTGTTTCACGCAAAGCATAAGCCTTTCAAAAGCAGCAAACCGCCTAAAGAGCGATGATTCGCTGCAAAACCGGTGCATATTTCTCGCCGGCATAAGCATTTTACCAACAATCCTTATCTGTGCCATACAATAGGGTAAGGTCAGCGGGTAAATTTCCCCTAAAGATCGATGCCATCGATGCAATTCAATACAAACGTTCCCTCATAAAGTCTTCCTGTATGGAAGATTGCCCTCAAATGATGTACACTCTTGTGTCTTCTCTCATAAACAATAATAATATGGATGACAGTTATATTTGAGGCATCATCATAACAAGGGCAATGCTTAGCATATACAAGGCCAACTTTTAATTTTATTTAATTAAATTTTAAAAAAACGTTTGATGCATACATATGTCTAATTAGTTCTCAAACGAAACGAACTTGCCGCTTTCCTTGCGGGAACCCGGCACACAGACACATTTAAGTAAGGTGAACGCTTAGGCCAATAAAAAATACATATGTACTTTCGCTTTTTTCCCGAGTTTATCCCCAACCTCATAAAAATCATTAAAATAATTAAAATCTTCTATGTTCTATGTTCTCTACGAAACAAGTTTTTATACCCATCGCCAAAGAATGGCGGGTTTGTTTCAGTAAAACTTTTGCAACCCACAGAAGACAACTGCACAGATTACATAAAATATATATACCCCTGATCAGCATCAAACTCTGCACTGATTTCAGGATGTCCAAATGTCCATCTATCTAAAGTACAGTCTTAGGACAAGACTAAAACTATGGGCTTCAATTTGGTGGAAAAAGAGACAAATTGCTAAGTAGCAACTGAACTGAGAGCACCTCTGTTTTCAAAAGAAAAAATAAATTGGATTTTTTGCCCAATTATCCATGAGTGATCCTACAGTAGTATCCTTATAAAAGCCACACCCAATCAATATTATAAAGTATGCAAGTTTACTGTTTTCCTTTTGTTTCAATCTTTTTTCCAATATTGTGGCATTGCTTGTAGGTTCGTGTCAATTATTTCACGATCATCCTGGTAAATATCTGCACAATCTACTCCTGAGTACAACCAAGAGATTGTATGGAGTGTAAACAAAAGAATTTTCGGGAGGAAAGTTCGAGCGGAGTTATGGGTTGATCAACTATGACTGTGCATACACCAAGTTTCAATTTGTTTTCTCAATTTTTGCCGCGAACAACATTTCAGCAATGAAGGACAGCAGAAAGGCTGGAGGGCAGACGGACACGTAAATTCATCAAGAATAGGCACTGTTTGTGTTGTTCCAGATGTATGTTTTTTGTGGCCGTCACAAACAGGAGGATTAAACTAGTGCACCTTCTCTCTTCGTTGGGCGTTATATATAGCAGATGCATTTAATGAGATTTAAAAACATGTATTCTAAATTTCAAGCGAAATACAATCAACCTACAGCATAAAAGAGGAGTAAATTAAAAATGGTTTTAAGAGTGGTGTGCAAAGAACATCAATGCGTGCGGCCTTGAAGGTTGGAACAAAAAAAAATTCTAAAATTCTTATAACATTAGCTTTTTTATTAAAAATTTACAATAGATTTACGTGAATTTCTCCTTATTTTTCTTCTTCTTTTCTTTTTTTTTTTTTTTTTTTTTCTTTCAATATTGCAAAAAGAAACACGTATTCACTTAGCAAACAAGTTAATCCAACAAAAGCTTAAGCAATCATTTTATGGAATTCAAGGAAGTGATAAAAAAGTATACGCCAATGCATTAGCAACCAGAATAAAAGAAAAATAAAAATAACACTAAAACGTGTTTAATATATAGAAACACGTATAGTGTTAGTTAGTTAAAGGTTAAGTCAAAGTCTATAGAACAATACAGAAGAATAGTACAAAATATTGAAGGCAAAGAAGCTAAAAGCAACAGCTGTTGAATGACTAGATTACCATTATGGTCAACATTGTTGCATCTACACGACTATATCATCATATATATATATATATATATATATATATATATGTGGGTTCGGTTCGGTTCGGTTCGGTATATGTGCCTTTTCTTCGATGCATGTCTCGTTGTACTGCATTTAATATGTCTGTAAATCGTTAAAATATGTTAATTGAAATTTCTTCGAAGCCGACAAAGTGTTGGCGGCAACCACTAAAAAAAAAAAGGCAACACATTGGATAAAACAAATAACTAATGGTTTCCGTGCGTGTCTTTTTGATGTGAGGCTGATGTGATGTGATGCCACATCTATCTATATGGAGATCGTAATAATTGTTTTTCTATGTCACTAATGCCAACATCTGTCTACCGCCATACGATGATGTTATCACACAAATAAAGAATATGAAAAAAAACAAAAACAGAAACTTTTTCCTTTCTCTCTCTTTTCCCTTTTTTAGCTTAGCAGGCAAGACGAAGACAAGAAAGAAATTGTATTCCCCTTGGAATAAATTGATATCAACGACATTCTTTTCTTTCTAAATAAACGCAGCTCTGCAAACGTAATCTGCTACAGATCGCAAACGTTATATACTATGTCACTACGATATGATGTGTATGTCGTTGCGACCGAAACTCTTGTGCGCGCTCTTAGAAATAAAATGCATTCTAAGAAAAAGAGAGAATTAAATAATGGAATGACTTAACCGGCCATATCCGGAAAGTAGCATAATTAAAGTGACATATACGAAAAGCATATCTAATAAGCTGCCAGAGAGAGAAGAAGAGAGAGAGAGAGAGAGCGAAAGAATAAGGATTAAATTTTAAGATTTTGCGAGTTTGTAAGTAAAAATTCACATTTGAAAGCAAAGCGCATATTAAGAACCATATCACAACAATGCCTCAAAGACTTAAGTTCGCAATTGTTATTTCGATTAGCGCACAGATGGCCAGAGCAACAAGAGTAATTTGAAATTCGCAAAGCGTAAATCAAGACAGAACGAGTTTATTAATGACTTTTAATGATTTTGTTTTTCTCTCAATTAATTCGGCCCAATGGTCCCATAACCCACTTTCAGGCAATTATTTAAAATAATTGCAAACGGCTTATGGTTCTCCTTATCGAGCTATCTACCGACCATGTGACGACCAATAAAACTTGTATAACTCCTTCAAACAGAAAAAAAGAAATTTTACATTCGATATCGATCGAAAGTCATGCGCTACATGCGCTAGTGCTTGTTAAAAGCTGCCCTGTAACAATCACTATTCACCCATTGATGAACAGGACAGTTGACCGATCCTTATTGGCAAGATTAGAACAAATTTCTCTCAGAAATCAATTCAAACTTCCGGAAATGTTGATGTGTACAATTCGAACTTCTAGATAATCTTTTTAATCCCGTGCTAACTGTGTATCCGGTGTATTTACTAAATAAAATATTGTCCTTCAAAAATGGTAAAAGCTTGAGTTATTGCTTTCAAAGATTTTGGTCACTTTCACTAACCGATTAGTGCTCGCAAGACCTTAACACAATATTTTTACATTATTACAAAGCCCTTTTTATCCGTTTGAAAAAGATGTAAATCTTGTATCGTTCGGGTAAAGAAAAATTTACTGTCCGCAAAAAACTTGACATTTTCATTGTTATAAAAAGTATTTTTACCTTGCAGTATGTGTTTGTATTACGACTGCTCATTGTGTTAGGTCAATATAAGGGTAAATTCCGGTTTCATATTTACATATTCATTGTTAGGCTTTTTAATAAAAAAAATTATGAGTAGATTTTTATTCACGATTTCTACAGTTTCCCTCGTGTCAGATTTAACGTGCAGTTCGATGTGAACTAACTTAGTATCATTAAAGAACCTCTGCCTAGAATAAGACATTTCAAGCTCTGATAATCGAATAGCGACGGCGAATAGTGACATATTTTGAAATGTTATGTAGATAAGCAGTGTAGTCTATCTCGGACCGACAGATACACTTTTTTCTCAAGAAGCTCTTAATGTTTCTTTGGAATGATTTGATGCAATCGCTACAAGCGTTAAAGTTCAAAACTTTCATATCTGGAATACATAGTACTTGCCACAAACAAAACGTTTCCTCTAAGCGGTTAGGACGTCTTTACACCCGCTACATATAAGCGGGGAAAGCCTCGACTGCAATGTCTTATACAATTTACTATCATTTCAGAAGACATGTATATGTGTAAATAACACATCTTTTAGAGAAAATTTTTTAAGTTTTGAAAGCACGATTTGTCGAAGTTTTTGTTTTTTTGCTTTAGTTGATTAAATCTGACCAAATATCGTTAAATTACAAAAAATTTGGATGCATGAATAAAGGACGGATGACAGTTTTTAAATATCATCAGTTGCGGGCGTTCTCTATTTCTTCCTCTTCCCTCTCACTTCTTTCTAAGACTCGCCGTGTGATACCCGTAGAGTAGTTTATCGTATTACGAAAAGGGAAAGAAGCAGGAAGCAGAAGCGGAATTGATTTTAAAAGTAATTTAAAAAATCTTATAAAATATTTGAATCATTTCCGAAATTTTGATTCATTAGTTTAGATCATTAATAAAAAAAGTGAAAAAAAAAACGCATCATTTATAAAAACATGACATAACAATTTCATAGCAAATATGAATCATTTTACACATTTACATAGCTTAAAACGTTAAAGTGTGGACGCATGAGTTCGCTTGTGTTCACGAACGTCCATAACAATATCCCAAGATTATCATCTCGCTATAATGATGTATTTCCTCTTCTGCTCTGTTCGCTGTTCGCGGAACTTTTGCGCTTATATCTAAGTAAGTTTATATTAAAAATAAACAATAAAATAATATTCATCTTGGGACGAATACTCGATACTCACCATCCGCCGTCAATACATAAAAACTATAAAATCATTTTTTAATAGTTTTTTCACACTGCCGTTCTAAACGCTAACACTTGGAAATAATTGTAGGAAATAAGTAAACGTTACATGCTTTTTCGGCGAGAAGCTTTCGAGGTAAGTACCGCTTATTATGAATTGTAGGTTGCAGTTATTTTCCTTTTGTAGGCATCGATTTCGCCCAGACTACGTCACTCAATTAGTTTATAGGACGATACATATTGTATGTACTGCAGGTATCGTCACTATCGAAGAATTGATACGATATTTAGATACTATCAGCCTTCAAACGAAAAATATCGAAAATTTCATAACATTCTGATAATTAGAGTAAAAGTTACAGTTGTTTAAGTAACGCAACTTTTGTTTCTAACTGACCGTAATCTGCAAGCCAATCATGGCAATGTCATGAATTTTTCATACATTTCTATCGGAGATTAGTACTACGTATCTAAAACTCATGTGGATTTGTCAATAGTCATACTACAAACTTATAAGTCAAATTTCACACTCTCTTGCATACAAACAGACAGATAAGCGTACAAAGACGCCTCTCTCTCTTCTGATAACTTTGATGTCAATTTCCATGTGTTACGGGCGAAAAGACAAATGTAATCTATTCCTTAAATGTAGCGCATAAAAACGATATTTATCTGGAATTGGAAATTACAGTGACGGTCATTAAGCTTTAGTGGTTACAGAAATCGCTTGCATACGAGTTTTCTAATGTCATCACGACCACACCTTCGTACACCATAATCAACAATAAAAGTCAGCTTTTTTTCCTCAAAAATGGGGTAAGAGAAAGAAAACGAAGAAGAAAAGCCCTTTGCACAATCAGGCAAAGCGAAAAGCACCCTTAAAATATAAGAAGCAAAAGGCGAAGAAAGACACAATAACAATAACAATAACAACAACGATGTAGCTGCACTTGTTTGTTCTCATAGAGACGCGATAAAGTTACACGACTTAAGATTTGTTTATCGAATAACGTAGCGTTTCTTTTTGTATAGTTACGAATGCAAACAATTTTTTTTCTCTTAATTAACATTTTTTTTTTAATTTTCTTAACAGAAATCTCGCTTGTTATTGGAATCTTATTCTTATTGTCGTTGTTTTTTTCTTTTTTTTTTTTTTGTTATTGTATTTTATTACAATCAACATTCATTTCCTTGGCGGTTATTTAGAAAATCGTGTAAAACCAGTTTTACAATATAAACAAATGCATACGCATACACATGCATGCGCGTGAGCGCAAACACTTATCTATTTACACATACGATCCTACGAACAAATGTATATCGATTGAATTTATTCTTGCTTTATATTAA
>NW_023998421.1:7395299-7485437 GCF_014805625.2 Glossina fuscipes | reverse complement strand
ATATATATATATATACATATATAAGAGGTGTGTTAGTGTGTTTGTTAAATAACTAATATCAAGTTCAAGGTTAAATTCAAAACAGCACAAGCTTGTACGTGTATAAAGCCATAAAATAAATGATTGCGCATACAAATGCAAAGATGAAAAACAAACAGACTTGTGCAGGCATCGCAGAAGCATCAAGCATCAAGCATCAAGTAAGCAAACGACCACTTATTTACTGATAGGTTTGGTTTATGTGTCTCTCCGACTTATAACCAGCAACCAGAGCGAAATATTAATTTTACTTATAAGAATATGGGCGATGTTGTAAAATGCTTTATATATATATATATATATATATATACATATATATTACAAGTCGTTAATTAAAATTTCATTTCTGTTATAATCGAGGGAATAAAAATCAAAGCAAGCAAGTCAAATGTATGTTAAAGGTAAAGTGTTTAAATTTTTTTGAAGGCATTTCAACGAAACTGTGTTACTTTGCTTACTGCAGAATTTCGTTTCGTTTTCATTATTAAATTAATATTTGCAAGGACAAAATTTATTGCATTTTCTCGTTCTCTTTCAGCATCGAATATCTTAATTCACTTTATTTCGACAGTTATCCTACGCAAGTGCTTTTTCGCTTTTAAAAGCTTATGAATCCTCTTCTTTTTTTTTTTCTTTTTTTTTTTTGATATGACCAATCAGTCAGGAAACATGTCCTATATGTGTAACACGGTGACTGTGAGAAAGATGTGAAGAAAGAGAAGGAGATAGTTGGATAGTTGGGATATGCCCAATCGGTAAGTGTTAAGCCTTTACTACTGCCTAAGCACTCGCTATAGCTGAGTGCAAAACATTAAATGAAATTTTAAAATGAAAGTGAACTCTCAATGGAATATTTAGAAAAAATGCAGAATAAATCTGTCACAAAGTCACATAAAAATAAAAACCTTACACACTTGAAATGATTTCAAAAATTTTCATACCATGTGCTGTAGGCGTACGACTTGACTTATTGTGTCCATTTTCAACATTCATCGCAAAAACTTTTCATGTTTTTACGAAACTTGCGATCGATATCCTTTTTAGTTACACAGTTACACAGACGGACATATGGACAGCCGGACAGACAGAGGTGCATAAAATGATTTAGAATTAGATGCTGTCCTGATTACTGATGCTGATGTATATACTTTATAGCGTCTCTGAGGTTTCCTGCTGGCCGTTGCTCCCACCTTTCAAATTAAACAAAAACATGTCGAAATGCAATACTCGAGCAAGGTGAACTGACTGTAGCGTGTAGGGCCTACTCAACTTTGCCTAATGTAATTTTTGGTTCATTTGCGTCACAAAGTAACAAAGATTGAATGTTGTTCGCGCAGAAAGGATTACTTTCGCCAGAAATTTTGTATTAGGGGCGTCCGACGAATATACTTTTTTTCTCGGACTTTAGCACAATAAATTCATATCTTGAGTCATTCTCTTGAATCGTTGCAATTGAAGGCTTTATATTTTGTAAGAATGTTTATGAGGTGTCGTGTTGTAAACATAAATAAATACCTGATAACGTTCATCTGTAGATTTAAGATAGGAGATTGTGAACAGACATTAGGCAAACGGACACACATACTTAAATCAGTTCAGGAAATGATTCTGAATCGATGGATATAATAAAAGTTGGATATATTGCAAACCCTTCTCGACGTTGTCCACGTCCTCCTGAACTGAATATGCCCTCACCAAATTTGAATGAAAGAAAAAACAATTTATTGACCTAAGCTTGTTTACTTTTTATTCCCATAAGTGTTCATAACACCAAAAACATTCAACATTGTAAACTTTCATGTCACATTTTTAAGATTTCGATGAAATAGTGAAAGGCTCATGACTGTGAAGGGAGCAACTAGGGTTTACTTTGACACATAACACTTGCTCTTCAATTTTTCATATTTTTGTTTTTATTGCTAGTTGTGCTCTCAGGCTAATCCTGCTGAAGGGTAAATTGTCAAGTAAGTCACTTTGTTATGTAGACCAATAAAATAATTTAACAAACGAGTAGACAGAATGATAGATGTAAACATAAGATGTATAAGGAAGTTAAGAGAGTTTATCTAATATTCCTGTAGTACATGCATCGCACTTCACATAAAAATTTCACTTTCAATGTTTTACAAATTGCGAGTGTATGTGCGTGCATATATGCATGAGTATTTGCTAGTTTAATGTTTATGTGATGACGCTACGACGTTAGTGTTTTATTACGCACTCGAATAACTTTCAGTGAGTGATATCAATGGTCGGTATGGTATTTATATAGTAAATCCCATATGCAAACATGCAAACGATATTGCCATCCTTGTGTACTAACATATTAAGCAGTTTCTGATGGGGTGATTTAAAGTGTTATGTTAAGTGAACCATCGAAAAATGTTTTTTTTTTTTTTTTAACGGTTTTTTGCTTATCTAAAACAACAATAACAACAACAATAACAACAACAATAACTATGAGTATACTTTATCCCCCACCAGTCTGCGGTTGAAAATAAATATCTTTGCTCTAAGAATTTTTAGTTTTTTTTTTCCATTTCCCTTGGGTTATGACATTCAAAAGCGCAAACACGCACAAACGCATACTCTAACTTTCTCCTCTCTACCTAAATACAATAAAAAGTAATGAACTTTATATGTATTTTTGATATGTGAAAATTGAGTTTAATGCGGTGAATATTAAGTAAATCTATATTGTCTCGCTTGACATGTTAGAAGATAATAAAATCTTACATATGACTGAATTTACATCTGGCGTAGTATGTATTGTGCTGAAGAAATACTGTGTGAATTATTTCCCCAATTTAATCCCTATCATTAGGTTTTCGTTAAACTAATAAACTAATGCTATAGTTATATGTGTTTCTAGATTTCGTTTCTTTACTTAAGGAAGTTATGTATGTCAGTTGTCTAATTTCTTGGAAATACCAAGAAAGAATTTATTAAACCCTAAACTACTGGTGATTGTATATAACACCGGAAAGTGCCTAAGATCGGCTCACCACTTGTTAAATCAGAGTCAAAAAGATTCCGAACCAATTAAAGCATGCCTGTCCGTCCGTATATTATTGGGGTTCGGAGTTTTCAAGATATTTTGATGAAATTTATTATACTGGCATGCTATGGTCCAGAGATGAAACTCATAATATGAAAAATGCTTGCACCAGACCGCTTTTACGATCATATTGACACACTTATCATATGAAAAAATTTGCGATTTTCAAGATTACTAACTTCAAGACTAAAATCGTTGAGTGCTAGCACTTTGCCGTACTAAATTGATGTGGAAAGTTGGGACTGGATGAGCTGATGCTCTGAAGCCGCTCCTATATAACATCTCTCCATTATATCAGAAAACTGTCTGATTTTTGATATTTTACACTAAAAACTGCTTCGTCAACTGTACCAGATTTGGATCGTGTACATATCTTTTTTGTGCCCACACACTCGACATACGAGTTCCGATCAAAAGTAAGCCTCTATACGGCGAAAAGTTATATTTTTTAATATGCTATGAGGAAATTGTTTCATGATATTAATTTGCTATACCCTACAGGCCTGTTTTTCAAACTGCGCGCTCATGATTAGTAAGCCCTTGTAGGGAAACAAAGTCGAATTTTTAGTACTTCATGACGAAAATAGATGAATAACAATAACTTCTTTGACAAGAAGATTAATTTTGCTAGATGTGGACCACCTTAGTGCAAATCCGCTTTTGCGCCCTATTGCATATATGGTCTATGCCTTCATACGAAAACTCTTTTTGGTATTTTATAATGAAAATAAATGAACAATTGTGTTAGATGGATTGGTGTATGATAAAATGGTCCTCACAGCCCGATTATAACGTAGTTGTAACTTAAAAAAAAAAAAATTAACAGTTCTTCGGGGAGTCGTTACTCAACTCTGAGAAAAATTGATCCCTTAACATCACCTCTTATTGATTGAAGGAAACGTTCGGAATTCGTCGTTAATGTAATGAGCATGGAGCACCTAATGAATAGTTTTGATCCCTTACTTGATTCGTGCACAAAAGTTAATGGCGAACTACAGAACTACATGGTTTGCGTGCGAGTCGCTCCTCTTATCTCAGTCATTATTTAACTGACAACGATTAGGAACTAGTGAAACTACGAAACAACATTTAAATATAGCTTAACTTAAGAAGAAGCCAATCGATGCGTGATTCATATATATGAACACAAATTATAATTGTATACAATTAAAGCTTTTAATATTTTAAAAACGATTAAATAAATTGCAAGAGATGGAGTAAAAATCAAAAAAAAAGACCAGCACATGAGAAAAGAAGAGAGAAGAAGTCATCATCTATCGTTGATAGATTTTCCTCAGAAATTTTTTCAATGTTGCAAAACTTGGATCTGCGGACATGTGTGCCTAAACTCACAGCCTAATGCTTCACTTAGTTGCCCGCTTTGCAGTAAATCATGTAAGCCTTGACAGTTACTAAAAGTTTGTTTTAATCTTACAAATATTCCGGACACTGGACGAAATCTAGTAAATTATTCAAAATCTCAAATATTTTTATTATAATTATCATAATGATTTTGTAAAGTTTTCTTTTCATTAAAAGAGCATTTTACAGTTATCTACGTTCACTATATCCTGTAATAACCGTGTGCCTAGGCTCTAAGTTTACCGCACCGCGAGCATAAACCCTAATGACCTTGAAAATTTCGTCTTCCTTTTATACATCTTAAGTAATCTTAAAAGATGTTTTCAGTAAATTCTTAACAACAATAACAACATCACGCATTGTCCTATCTTGCATGGAAACTTATGCCATATTCGATAAATCAGTTATTTACAAAGGATTTAACAGACGGCATGAAATTAAAATGTGTTCAACAAAATAAATTATGCCTGTAGCTCTTCAAATATTTACAAGTAATAGCCGCGGCATTTAGCTACAATTCCTACAGAGATATGGATATCATTACCTAACGTTTTTGTATTGAATGCTCAGTAAAACTAAACAAAAATTTCAAGCGATTGTTTTCTGTTTTGATGTACATTCATTGTCTGCTGTTAATGAGTTGAGCATTTCGCCCATTGTAAGCATTAGAGAACATTACCATGAATTTCCAATAGTTCACTATTTACATATTAGTCGGGTTTATCCCGTTTTTTGTTATTGTCTTTCCATTTATCTCATTAACCTGGCAATTTAACAAAATCAACATGTAATTAACAGTACTTTAGCTTTAACATCAATCATGAATCTCTTGTTCCTTAACCATCG
The DNA here is from genome assembly GCF_014805625.2 of Glossina fuscipes. Lineage (NCBI taxonomy): Eukaryota > Metazoa > Arthropoda > Insecta > Diptera > Glossinidae > Glossina > Glossina fuscipes. The sequence goes on along the minus strand of NW_023998421.1, from coordinate 7,480,132 downwards.
CAAGACCATAAAAAGCAACAAAATATTTAATTTTAAAGGACAAAATTCAAGATCTTCAGTCGTAAATTAAAAAAAAAAAACAACTCGACTTTTTAGCACTAGTTTAGAAGGAAAATTCGAAATGACTTTCTAGGATAACACTGTGACCTATTACTGTCAATGACAATCAAGCAATTAGTGTAAAGTACCACTGATGACCGTAACTCAGGATTCGATATTTGCCGAGAGATTTGTTAAATTGACCTTTTTAAGAAAAGTATCTCCACAAACAGTTGTTTTTGCAAGAGCCCCTCTCCTTCCACTTTTAATATTAAAAAAATGTTTTTATACACTTTCAAACTTGTTGTTGTACCTTATGCCACCTGTGATAGAAGGACATATCAAGTTAATGCGAATGTATGCAACACCTAAAAGGGCTTGTGATCGCACCACCTTTTATTATATCGATCAATTTAGAATCACTTCCTAAGTTGACCTAAACTTGTCCCCCCGTCTGATGAGTTCCGCTTTGATGAGAAGGTGACGTGCTTTTGGCCCAAGCACGAACTCTATTGAAAATACAACTTAAGCAAATGCAGCAGTGGTGAGTATGAAAAGGAAAAAATCGTGTCATTATTCAATCACAACATTTGCTGTACTCTTGTCTCTTGATCGCCGTTTACGTGGCTCAAATATTTTCGAAAACTTCTAAAGACCCGCATATTACTTTCCGTGGCACCACTACAGAATTGAAAACTGTACTGACTAAAGAATTATTTGGACAATTTCTATATAAAACTGGGAAAATTTGAACGGAGGGAATTTTCATCTATGTATCTCTAATGAAATGCGGCCAAATCGAGCTTTTCTCGAAAAGATTGACAACAAGCGATGAAATGTGGACCATAAGCGACGGTGAGGTGTGAAAAAATCTAAGATAAATGCAATTACACATGGGATGGCAAAATGATCTACGGTTAACAACAAAACCGATTGAATCGGATCATTTACATAAGATATACAGGAATGATGAATGTGGTCATCTTCCGCGGCCATGTTAGATCAAGCGCGGTGCTGGAAAGTTTTAATATAATCCACCAAGCTACAGTCTATACTTTTCCTTCGACCACCAAAACCTGCGAACTGTAGTAAAGCAGAGTTAAAGCCCGTGAAAATCTCTTGGTTCAGTTTTCCATCCGAGAAATCTTAGAAGCTTTACAACGATGAGATAATGGTTTCACCATAAAATTAACGAAAGGCTATCGCTTATAATGGCATACAAGTAAGTGAATAAAATTCATTTAAAAGCAAAAGCAAAATATATTTGGAATTTAAAATGCAAAACAAAAGTGTTTGAATTTTGGTATATGAAAGGTCACGAAGGGTTTCCTTCATCTATTATTATAATATGAATAGAAAATGTTTCCCTGTAGAGCTATCTGGATAGCACAGAAAATGTTCGGGAGTGGCAAAATGTTTCTGTCGCAGACATGCAAACGAACACACACGGGAACGCTTCACTAATTAAACCATAAAATGAAAGTAGATTTCTTAGTTATTTCAATTAATCCTTAATTAAGATTAAATTAAATTCTATTAAGGGTTATATAATCATATAATATTAGATTGCTATAACGTCGATCCCATCTTAACTATTAAAGCTAAGAAATTGAATAATTATGTGAATTAGTTTTTGTATAAATTGCAAATTAGTTAAATATGGCTGTTGTTGTAAAAGTATATTTTCTCACGAAACACCTACACGTAAATGTTTATATGTAGATGTGTATACATCTATACATACATATGGCATGACTTGCCGTGAATATTAAACACAACAATTACAACGAGTAAACAAAACAAACAGATATTACTCATCAATGGACGATACAAGCAAATAATCAAACAAACAAACGTAAGAGGGCAAGTGCTACCGTTTTTATTCGTTTTTATTTATAATGCAATAATGCACAGCTGTTATGATTGATTATCTATAAGTGAGGCTGAGCGATAGATATTCATTAGCTGTGATATTAAGGTAAGAGATGCATGGTTTTGCGAAACCAACTCGAAAACAATTTGCCGAATATAGAAAAATTGCAAGTGTAAAGGCACCACTCCCTTTTCTTTTTACATCGAGCATATTCGATCGAATAATAATTACAGCGCAGTTTTCTTTTCCTTTTTAATTATTTATTTTTAAGTATCGATTAAGTTTCTGCTTACTTATGACTAATCGAAGAAAAATGTTAAACATTATCTTTAGTGTCATTCGTTTATTCGTTTTTATTGAACGCAATTTGAGTTTCTTTAGCAGCAATAGCAATAGCAACAACAGCAGCAGCAGCAGCAGCAGCAACAGTAATAGCAATAGGAATATGTCCATATGCATAAGCATATGAGAAGCACAGAACCACAAAGGTTTCCCATTCTCATTACTAAACAATAAATAAATGAAATTCTAGTTACGCATCTAGAATCGCTGATTTACAATCACCTAAACATACATTTATAACATTATTGCATAGATTCGTTCTGTATCCACATAAGGCGCCAGTATATTGAATTACAATCCATTCCACATACCTTAACCGTTTGCATTCAACGCTTTTCTGTATTTAATTGAATTTGATGTGTTTTGTGAGTTAAAAAAAAAATATATATATATATATATATTTTCTATTTATCACCGCGAGTACATACATAATTTTTTAACGGTTTACACCGCATGAACTAATACATGCAGGTGCAGCTACAATTTGCGTATACTCTTCAATTGTATGCGTAATTATATCTTTCGATGCCTATCTGTCCACCTAATCCGTTCAATTCCAAGTCCAGCTTCAAATAACAAAAATCGATTTTAAAAATTTCTTATAAACGGTATTCATGGCGCCTTTATCTGCACTTCGCCTGTAATTATAGTGATTTATATAGTAAGTGCTTAGTCGGTCGGTAAAGAGATCACACTTATCGCTTTTGGACAAAACCAGCAGCCTGCGATCGCTTCCCTAATCCTTTCAGTATCCTCATCTCTTTCCGACCGGCATCGTATCATACGAATAGGGAATATATTCTGTTCAATTCATATAATTTTTAGATAGTACATACCTTCAAACGCACGAACGCTTTAATATTTCCTGATATGCCGACCATTAGTTTACAAATTGTTGTGTAAATGCAGTTAACGTTCATTAGAAACAACACTTAACTTTACTCAAGTTGTTGGTATTCTTTCAATTACATTTTCAAATGCTTTGCTGTGTATTGAACCGTTTCGAATTATGCTAAGCTTTTAATTTCTGTAATTTTAACTAAACAAATCGATCGGGAAATATTCATGCATACGAAAAATTTATGTGAAAAATGCCAGCAATAATAGTGAGAAGCCAAACGAATGACTTGCAGCATTCAAACGCACGCTTAAAGTAACTAATAGAAATAGTTGTTGGTGCTGCTCTTAATGCCTGTTTGAAATATTCAAGGTTAGATTGAGCTGAGCGATTACATCCAATTACATCGGCGGGAAAAAAAACTTCTGATGGAATAACATATCTGAGAATATTGAGCAACTGTTTACAAAAGAAACAAATGTTTCATATTCTTAGATGATTGCATCCTATTCCTTCACCCACCCTTCCGGCTATTCTTAAACAACGTAATATTCCAAGTCAGTGTTATTTATATACATGCAGTGGTCTTCTGCTAGAGGCTACTTACTGGTCCTGCTTAAAGAAAAATTTTCTAAATTCACAAAGAGATGAAAATTATGTTCACCCCAGAAATAGGTAAATAGGTATCGGTCCATCTATCCATTCGCATATCTGTCGTATGACTGCCCGCTTTATTATTCGTCTCGTAATAAGAATATTCTATATGTTAAGAAATTTCGAATCCAAAATGGAGTTCGAAAACTTTGTCTTTATTTTTCACAACCGCAAATTCTAAAATAAACATGTATTCCACTTGAGAAATCACCTTGGTAAGCCCATGTGAGCACGCTTAAGATCATAAAAATGTCCAAAGAAAAAGAAATTGATTAATATGTTACACGATCCGACTGTTGATCGGAAACTTTATAAAATTTGAAGTAAAAAAGAGAACTCAAAATCCATCTACTTATCTGACTTATTGTACCTGGAAAAAATGGAAGTATACTTATTTGCGCGTTCAATTTGTAACATACAAAAATCCGCATCAAGCGCTTCACAAAGTTTACGTATGTAAAAATTGCACAAGACGGTATCTTATTCCTTATACAGTTTCACGTGGGTTCCTACCTTGAAGGCCCACCTCCATGGCGCCCGATGGCACACGAGTTATCTTGACAAGCGATAACCGACGCTTGTGCTACTTGTGCCTTTGGACCACCTCACATGTCCCGACAGCCCGCCCAAACGCTATCCTTTCTCGAGGAAACAATGCTTCCAGGATTTCCGTCACACAAGACACACGCCACTCTCTTAAATATCACTGACAATCATGTGTTTGATGACCTTCATAAAAGGAAGGGAGAAGAAAAACGCTCTATTTTCATTGGGAAACATAGCTATCTTCCGGTACATCTCTTAGGTTTCGAAGAGAAAAACCCGTCGCCAGGTTATAGATATTGTCCTTGACTTGTCTCGAAAGTAAGAGCCATAAAAGCAACTGTCAACGTTTGTAGGGAGCAATAAAAACGATGAGAGTTTCGATGATCACCCAAAGGGATCTCATACTTCCGCCCCCCGGTATCTTATAGGGCAGTAGGAGAAATTGAGAAAAAAGACAGCTGCACATAAGCTTAAAAAAAGATGTGGTTAACACATTTCCTAATTAACGACATGACACGCCCAAGTTTAGTAAAATATATTGCTAACAAAACGCGTTAATTTTATATAGATGCGTCCTTAGACGAATATAATTTTCTTACTTGTTTCGATGAAGAATATTTTCTTATGTACAGACTATACTTACTTATTACATCGCCTTGAATATCAATGGTAAACCTCTTTTGTTCTTAACGTTTAATAGATTATTATGGAGCCGGTTTTTTTATTTGTATAGCAAATGGTATCACATTACAAATAAACATTCTTATGCATATGTTGCAGGTACATTTATTCATTCTTAGCACTTTGTCCGCAAAATAATTTTGAAAAGCTAACGGTATGGAGAAAATTAATTTCGAATTTAACCAAGACAGGCATTTACCAAACATCTTAACAGAGCCATGTAAACGCCATAATATAGCTCCGTTAAGTACTTAGCATCAAGCATTGGTTACATTTGGAGGACCACTCCGTTGATATTAGAAGGCTTACAATATTTTTTGAATAGCACGCGAATCTATCTGAAGAACTAAAGAATGTTAAACTTGTCCTGCCAACACTATTTTTGACCAGTGTTTGACATTTGTTATGCTACTATAAGCCCTCTAAGGGAAAATAGTCCAATTCGAGACTTTTGCGTGGCCAAACTAGAAAATGTAATTTGTTTTCTCTCTATAAGGATTTGCTGCAAATGAAAGCGAAGAGAGAAGATGTCACAAAGAAACTTGATTGACGACATCGTTAACATAATTGAAATCCCGTTAATAACATTTCATAGATTATTACACAATCTCAAATTCCATTATATATGTTTCCCTTTCTTACTTAATGATCATTATGGTCAAAGACTTGGATGAATTTTGTTAATTTTCACACTCAACATCAAAAATAGAAAATAAATTAACACAAACTTTGAAACAAATTTTATGGCTACGGAAAATGCTCAAAATATCAACCGTTTGGATGTTTTAGCATTCAGTTTTTTAAGCGGCGTTCACCAATAAGCAAAATGTACCTTAGGTTCGTTAATTGAAATATGATGTCGAAAATCTAATCGTAGTTTTTCAAGACGCATATATGAGACGTAATGCTACATTTGTCACAGCACATGCAAAAGTTTGAAACTTAAACGAAAATTCATAATTAATTTTTACTAACTATTAAGAAAGTCATAAAATTCTTATCCACTGCCCCCTATTCCAAATAACATGGATCGTGCTGACGGAACAATGTTTACTTTCTATAAAACTTCTCGTCCTTAATATTGGGTTGGCCGAAAAGTCATGTAGTTTTTTTTTTTTATCAACCTAAAGAACAAATAACTTACCCTATATAAATACTGTATTGAGAAACATAGAACTCTTAGCGATCTGATGAGCTGTTGAGCGGCAGTTTGTATCAATTGGTGCCTTTAGTTTGTCGTCATCAATCTCAACTGCTTAGTGTTCGTGGGTTCAAATCGCAAGTGCGGTAGACTTTCCTTTAGTCGTAGCTACAGGGAGTGCTCAGTTGGCAAAGCCAACCTATTCCTTGCTCTTTCCTCGCTTCTTTCTGCGTGATAGGTCATATTAAAAAAAAAAAACTGGTCTTTCAGAACGTGCCGGGACGAAATTTTGCAAACCAGTTTTGACATTACCGCTCTAATGATACATCATTTTCATAAGCCATCACCAATTTTTTCCTTGCTTAAACAGCATTTTTGCCTGTATATTCGGTCGTGACCGAATCTTTTATACCCATAACGACAAAAAAGGCAAAAAAAGGGAAAAGAACTAAATTCTCATACGCTATAATAAAGATTGGGCGTAGATGATCTTTGCTAATTTCAAACTAAAACTTTTGCTCGCATAACCGTGTGGGCGTCACTTCCAAATACTACACACAAAAGTGTGGACGGCACCTTTATTTTCGCTAACGGGAAAATCTTTACCACAGATACTACACAATTGGACAGACGGACAAGCATATGGCTTAAAATTTTTGCTCATTTATCAGCTATAGCTTACGAGTAATGATCAGATTTTTTATTCCATTTGAAAAACAGAGACGTTGTCACCTTACGTAGTACTGTAGGCGTGTCCTTCGACCGATTTGATCCATTTTGGCAATACGTGCGAGAACCTTCAATGTTTATTCGTCCAGACGGACAAGACAACCAGACAAGCGCAGGGACGAACATGCATAAATCGATTTAGAATTTGATGCTGATCAAGAATATCTTACTGTACCTCTCATCCTTCGGTAATGCGTATCAAAAAAATAAATAAAAAATTTTATAATGTTAAATAATATAAGATGGAGTTTAACCCAACATAGGAGGTGAGGTGAAAAATACATTGCCGAGACACACTCGACATAGGAATGGAAAGGGTTAACCGTGAAGTTGGCTGCGAAAAAATACAATTAAGTTGTCTGTTGGAAAACGACTTTCTGAACAACCTAATATAAAGAATGGCAGCCAACGTTAGCATACAAAGACAAATCAAAAGGTCGAAGAAGGAGAACATTCGAAAAGAAATCCACTTGCCGAGGTTAACTAGACAAATAACAATAATTATGAAGCAGCTTCTAGTTTACGACAAAACGCCAAATGTAAAAGTAAAAAGAGAAATCAAGCAAAAAACTGCTAAAGGTTCAAGTGCTGCTGCTGCTCGTTTTATAGGCTAAGTACTAAGTGCCAGAGCAACATTTACAAATAGATAGATTTTCTGTGTTAAGAAAAAATTAAAACTGAAACTTAAAAGCAGAGAACTTATGCAATGAGAAAAAAACTCAACTTAAAACAAAAAAAGCAAAGAGAAAAAGAAAAAATGGCTGATAAATGAAAAGCAGAATTATTAACGGAGGGCAACATAATAACGGCGTAAACGCAAATAGTTGAGTAGCGTAACTTAATAAGGCAGTAAACTAAAGATGATGATTACCTCTCTAGGCCAACCACCCACAATTCATCATTGACGAGAAGCAACTTAAAATAAAGAAAAAAATAAATCGTAATAAATAAACGCGCAAACGAGAATACAACATCCAAGTCAAACCAACAAACCAACCGACCATTCATCCATCCATCAATTCATTTATCCAACTACTAGAACAGAGCAAAGTATTTTTTTCTTTATTTATTTTTATTTTCATTTTTTCTTTTGCTTTTTCCTTTTTTCTCTTTTTTTTTTTTTTTGTGTTATCTTCGAAGTATAAAATAACAAATGAATAGAAATAAAAGTGTCTTGGATATTTTCTTACTTTTCCCGTTCCCTCGTCATCTTCCGCTCAGTAATTTCATGAGCTCAGTGATTGCCTTTAATAGAGAAAATGCAAACGAATGCTTTTTTCTTCCATGTATATATATATATATGTTTGCATGTCAACCAAAGCAATGTAAACCAATGTTTTCCTCGTTAATTTTTTACTTAGTTCTCAAATTACTTTGAATGAAAATTACCAAAAGCAGGAAGTTGTAAATTTAACATTTGGCTGTGGCCTGTCTTCTGGCAGTTAATTCTAAATACAATATCTATCTTGAAAATGGTAAGTTTTGTTCGCTGTTACTAATGTTAAATAACTGTTTTGTTTGTCTTTTATAACTTCACGTTAATTTTTAAAGACACTTTTCTTAAAAACAAAAAACAGATAACCAAAACTATTTATTTTTTTCTAAAAATAAAACAAAAATTCATTTTATTATCAACGATAGTTAGCTGACGGTAGAAATTTAAGATATATATATATATACTTGTGCAAGCAGCATTGAGAAGAAACACTTGTCTCCCATTTCGATAATTGCATCTGAGGTCATACAATGTCTCATAACATAAATTTTATTGCAAATCTGTCTAAATTTGTTAACGCCATTATACCACTATCTGTTAATCAGTTAAGTGCATGAAATTGTGTGAAAATAGGAAGGAGGTTAGAACTATCGATGGTGGAAAGAGCCGCCAGCCAAAATTGTCGTGCTTGGAAGCAGGAAAGTTTGTATGTTGTCCACGAGCAGCAACTTTACTCCCAAAAACTGTCGGACTGTCGTTGCGGGCGAACAACATTGTTGTTTTTTTGGAGGAAAATGTGGCGAAAACAGACTAGAACGGTTATCGTGAATTATAAGCAAAGAGCGTTAACTACGCATATGACCCGGAAATAATTGACCAACCGAGCGAATATCGTGCAAAAGATGAGCCAAGGTCGAACAAAACCGCACCAAACTAGCTCAAAAATTAAGATTCCTTCGATTATCGTGGTATTATGCTCTATAAATTACTTCCACGGAGCCTAACTGTTAACAATTATACTTGAGTTGAAGAAGTACTTTGAAGGCAGCGGATTAAATATGGAATAATAAATAGATTTAAGAAAGAAAAAAATTTAAAATTCTTGACTTTCAGACACAGTAGTATTTTGTACGAAGCGCTTGATTTGACGCGGATGAGCTTCCGTATTGGCTGCTGTGTATAAAATAGTAGAAACCTTAAAACTAATTAAAACGCTTAACTAATTAAAAAGCTTTGTCTGCAGCGCAGCAAGTGTAGGATATATGTAATACTAACGTTAAAGAAGCCAACTGTGACTTTCAATGATTAAATATTCCTTAGATAAATTATTCTAATATATTAGCACATTCAGTTTAATAAAATTTCATGGTAAAATTTTGCAGGTTGACCTAATTTTTAGCAAAACGCCGATAAAATAATTTGCCTAATAAATCACATAAACTAAATGGATAATACAATCGGTAGCAAGTGCGCCAATCTCTTTACCATATTTAATTATTCTTATCGATGTAAAATTGCCGAAAAGAGAACAGCAAAAGAGAAAGATTTATCCTAAAGATAATCAGCTTGAAATGCATCATCGTTATGAAGATATAATACTTCAAAATAATTAAGTGAATTTTATGAATTGTTACTTCAAAATTTTTTTCAACTTTTAGCCAAATTATTTAAATATAGCATAATTTAAGCAATTAACTATATATGTACATTGATGCCATTCGCATATATATGTATACATGTATGGTTGCATTTAAAAATTACTTTAAACACTTTGAACTTGAAAAGATTAACATGTTTTTTCTCCATTTTTTTTTTTTTTTTTTATTATTTCATGATAATTTAACTTGACAATTGACATTTAATGTCATTCAATTGTATAAAACATAGTAAAGTGAAAAAAGCGCGCAAAAAGTAGAGAATTGTTCAAGTTCTCTCAACCAAAGCAAAATAACATGACTTCAGATTATTAACAGTCAAAGTCACAAGATATATTATTTAAAAAAAAAAAAAAATGTACACGAAATGCAAATGAAAAGTTAACAATTTTAACAGTTGAACATGAAAAGCCCTCAACTATTATTATTATTATTCGCAGATCAAATTCAATAGAACTTTTAATCTCAAAGCAACTGCATGCATACATATGTGTGGAAGTGAAATTCAAAAGAAACTAATTAGCGCTTATTATAAAGTGCCGGACGTTCCAAAAAATAAATACAAAAGTGATTGACAGGTAGAGAAAGAAATCCTTTTATCGTCTGCTCTCTTTTGTATAATTTTTTAAACTTTTATTTTTCTTTTTTTCTATTTTAAAATCAACTAATTCGCTTCATTTATTTCTTTTCGTAAATGTGTCTGCAATATAACATTAATATTCTTAAATGCGTAATAATTATAAGGCACTTAACTAACAATAATAATAATAGCAGCGTTGTCAACATTTAAATTGTCATTAATCAAATAACCAAAACACAAATGTATTGTTGTATTATTATAAATTTTGATAAAATAAATCACTACGAGAATAAACACTGATGCACTATTTTCTTATTTTTTCTCTTTTTTTTTGTTTTTTAAAACAAGCAATATCAGAGTGAATAGCAACAACACATGCTTAAGAAATCCCATTTTAATTCTCTTTATTTACATTTGCATTTTGTATGTATTACATTTAAGAGTTTGTATTTTACTTAATTTCTCTCTTTTTTTCCCAATAACACAATCATTTAATTGTAACAACAAAATAGTATTAAGCAACCATCTAGATTAGACTCTTCATTTTATTTTCACTACTTTTCTCCGCTTGTTTCAGTTCAGTGATCATTTTAAATAATTTGAATTATTTCGGAAAATGTCGTCGAATAAATAATGCAAAGGCATTATTATCTTCATTTTGCTTTCAATAATTACAATTTAATTTAGCAAAAACATTCTTAGAGCAATTCCTCACTTATGCCCGACTAAACAAACAAACTCGCGAGAAAATGTAAAATTTCAAAGCTTTTAAAGTAAGGTGACCACTTTATTTTAAATACTAAGTAGTATATCGCCATTTATAAGTTCAAAAACTGAAATATATGTGCGTATATTAAGAGAAAAACATTTCAATATTATTTGACAAATTTTTAAATTTATATTTACGCGATATCGACAATCAACATGAAAACCAGAAAAGATGATGAATTGTGTTCAGAAGGCTGCCCTCCATCTACGAAGTGGCACAGAAATGGGGGAAAAAAGGTTAAATTATGCCTTTCATATATATCATCGCACCATCATGCATGCTATCATGATTTTCTTTATCTCTTCTATAAATTTTCATATTTTCTTTTTGTTTTTCTTAAGCCAATACTTTAGAAAAATGATGGCACACGTAACCAACCAAAAAAAGAACTAAAAGTTTCAGTTGAGTGTAAAAAAGATCTGTTTTCTACTATTGCCTTTGACGCTTATTATGATGCTGATAATGATGACGATAATGATGATGATGATGATGAAGTTTATTGCATAATAAATATAGTCAGCCATGCGGTGCCATGCATAATATCAAACTAACCACAAGCAGATGTTACATTTGTTGAAAATATTTGTGAAGCGAGAAAACAAAAAATGGCGTTTTAGTTTTTGCATATACACATCGACAAATTTAGTTAAACACATTTGCACGCCGATATTGCTGCCATCGTTGTTGATATGTAAATCTGCGTAGTTATGACTACGTGTATATGTATATGTTTGTGCGTGTATATTCGCTTATTTGTATTTAGACATGCATGTCTGCTGTAATTTTTGATTGCAAGCACGCGTTTATTATAACCAACTTAAAATAGCAACAACAAAAGCTTACTTAATTCAACATTTAAGTATTCTATATGAATGCTATTGAACAATAAAACAACAAAAAAAAAGGTTGATAATTTATTTAATTTTATTTCACAATGAAGGAAGTGTGTACGGTTTTCCCCGGTTAAGTTATATATTGAATGCTATTTAGAAGGAAAATGATTTTCGGATAAATGCGCATAATCGTGCAAGCTGCGAAAGTTATACATTTTCCGAATTGATGGGGGAAAAATAATAGCAACTGGTTTAAACAAATCGTTTAAAATAACTTTATTCAATTTACTTGCTTACAAGTGGTATTTTTCGAAGAAGACTTGATAGCAGTAGAAGCTATAAAAGCACAAGTGCTGTTCAAAAGCAAACTGCCTTACTGAACTGAGCTAAGACCTTCCAATGTTTCTGTCAAATTTGAAGTCGACGGCTTGAGCTGTTTAATAAATTGTATTAAATGTATCATTGTATATTTAAATTACTTAATTCCTTTCTTCTTAGTGGGTAGTTTGATATTCATAATTTCCACATTCAGTTCGCAGCTCCATACATCTCCAAAATACGTCGAAAATACAACATTTCCAGAATACTTTTTATACAATTTCCATTTATCCTATATTTCCACTTTTTACCGGTCACACACACTCGAATATCGCCATAGTTGCCAAAACGGAAACTCGCAATCAAGTTGGCTTAGTAAGAAGAATCGTAAACCGATGCTTTCACTATTGCGATTACAAGATTGTCAACAACCCGCATTCACACTGACAGACGGACATGGCTAGATCGATTCAGACTTTGAGCCGGCAGTAGCCGGTGTCACTACATAAGCGAAGCAGTGAGTGCATTACTATGAAGACTATGGAGGAGGATAGCGATGTAGGGATCCTTAGACGAAGATCCATGGAATACTATAAATATACTATAAATAGATTGCGCAAAAACACAGGTTTACAAGGTAGTATTAGTTTGTATGTGAAAATTTTTTTTGATTTTATTGTACCCTACGTCAGTGTGAGCTTATTAAGTTTATGCACACTTGCACAGCAGAACTTGGGATAGATCCACCATCGTTTATTATATCGATCGATATAGAATCACTATCTAAATGAATTTAAGCTTGTCCGTCCGTCTGTCCAATCGTGTATCCAATATCTGTTCGCCTGTCCATCTGATGTCGGTCCATGTATTTTGTGTTGTGAGATATTTGGATGATGAACATAAGAACAGCCTAACTTTGAATCCAACTTGAAATTCTACGATAATGTATTCAAAAGTTTTGTAGAGAATGGTTCCAAGCAAGGTCTATCTATTTATCTTAAAATTATATATTTGTAAAAGAGTTTTCAATTTTTAATATAAAGCCTGGTCGATGGCTTGCAATCTGCCAGCAAAACGGAGTATATTTTGAATTGTCCTTAAACAGGTGTCAATAAAAAAAAAAAAAAACAATGTTTTTTTCTCAAATCTGATAATTAATATTTTGGGGAGGCATCGAATTGTTTTTTCCGCTTTCGGTTGCGGGAGACCCTCAATGAAACCTTCATCGTTTTAACTGTTTTTATAAATCATTGAAATTTATTATCTCATCTTATTATGTGCCTATCGATGATGGCTGGCTGTATAGCGATGACAACAATAAAGAAAATAAAAAGCCTTATTACATAAAAACATAAAGTGTTTTATATTTATTGTTTATTGTTAAAATTTCTGCTTTTTTTTTACTTTTTTTTTTATTTTTATTTGTATATCTTATACATTATTGTTTATTTAAAGATTGTTCAAATATTGCTGTTTTTTGTTTTATTTTTATTTTTTTTTTTGCATTCGCTATTATTGCTGCTGCCCGTCTTGTTGTGTGTTCTTTGAAGTAAATTTTTCAAGTGTTTTCTTTTCAGTTTCTTTTTCTGCTCTTTGTGATGTATGTTCCTGACATATGGTTAAACAATGATACAACTGAACTAAATTGGGTCGAGCTACTGTTTCTTTTATTTGCTTTTATGACTATATATCAGATATATATGAATATTTGTGCAGCGGGTATTTTTACTTTTTTAATTTTTTTCTTCTGTTTGTTTGCTTTACACAAACTACAGAAGTTTTCACTTTTAACCAATTAAATATATATGCATAAGACCGCGAAAGAAAATGTGTGTTGCAAAATGCGTTCATGCAATACTCAATAAAATTTTGTAGTTTAGTTTTGTTTGTCAAATATACTTAGTGTGTGGCTATAAAGTATGCAAAAATTACCAAATATATATATGTTGATTTTTGAACTTCAAAGTGGTTCAACACTCAACATACCCTTTCTCCAAAGTATCATAGAGTAGATAAAAATACGAGCAGGTCGAAAGCAGGCGAGATGGGATCCCACGATGATGTAATGAATTTCCGGAATAGATCTTAATACCGTAGCTTTCTCTCATTTTGTCTTCTGTATGTCTAAACATTCAGGTTATGTCGTATATGGAGTTTAAACTCGGATAAGTTTGAATTAGATAATTATTACGAGTTTATTTACGAAAGACCAAACCATGCCTGGAAAAAAATCGTTTACAGATCTTTGAGCTTAAATCGGGATAATGTATTTCTTAATAACTGTGAAAACGATTTAGTAGCACAGCTGTTCTTGAGAAGGAACCAATTTCAAAAAATCAATCAACGATTGGCAGCAACGCAGGAAAAACATCTAAACTCTCCACCAGAGAAGTTTTCAATACTCCCATAGTCGAAGTTTCAGCTTTATGGCTTGGAAGGCGAAATCGCTGGAAATGTTGACAGATCGAAAAAGAGAAATTGGTTCTCCATTAAATCTTCTGAATACCAGTCCTGAACACTTAAGGATTTGTTTAAGATAATGGAAAGAAAACAGCGAAAGAAAAAAATCTCAAGTTAGGATTAGCTTTAGAAAAAATTCATTAAGTTATGGTAAGATTGGACAAACAAACCAAAACTCGTTCGCTTAAAGTAAGCGTAGATCGGTTGCGCTCTCATTTCTTAGACCTTACGAATGCCTCCACTTTAAAAGGGAAAGGTATAACGAAGAGATTTTATTATCTGCCATGATGCCCTAGTAAATAACTTTCCGATCACTTTTCTCTTAACGAAGACTCTTAAAGAGTAGTGGGAAAGTTTTGATGTTACCACAGAATCGAAGGATGTACAGTGTGATTAACGCGACTCAACTATTAGCAAAGAGCATTAGATGCTCAGACTCAAATTCGTTGAATTTTTATACTTTTTACTTGCAAAGTTTTTTTTTTTTTTTTATATCAAAAGTAACATAAAATTACAAAGGAATCAATTTTTGAATAATTTTAATTAATATCTCACAGAGAATAATTGATAAAGTAAAACAAAAAGTATATACATATATATAATGAACAGTACAATAAAGGCACTGGTTGCATGAAACTATTCATTACTAAAATAGGCGCACCGGTCTTTGTTTTGTTCGTCTTTGTTACGCATCCTCTCACATTGCACTCGTTCTCCGAAGCTTTTCAACGAAAAACTCAACTCATCGTTCAGTTACCACCGATATCTATTTCATTGAAATTCATTTGACTTATGGCTATTCACGAAACAAAAACAGCTTAGGCGACATCATTCTAGGGAGATAGCTGGAATTTATAAAAGCACTTTCTCGCTATTCAAGGCAAAAGACAGTATTCGTTTAAACGGAAATCATTTCATTACATAGATATTAGACTTTGGGGTACTCGTTCCGTAGCAATGAAAGTTGCAAACAATAAAATATGCCGGCTAAAGCAGTAGACGATGAACATAATAAAAATCAGCGTGATCTTCATGCATGACTCGACTTGGAAGGCAATGTCCGGGTCTTAAGCTTTTTTCCATTAGATCGAATATTACTTTTGAATTCTTTATATAGCATACCACCTCCTTAGGCAGCTGAAATCTATGCATTGAAAGACTTTCCTTTGTACTAATAATAGTTATACTTGCATGAGTTTTTCGAAACAGAAATTTTCATCTCACCTACCCATTGCGTCAGACAGTTACGTCCTATTTTAACAGGAAATCAATTTCAGTATTCAACTTTTGTGGTCATTTTACTTTTTTCTTTTTGTCACATTTAGCTTTGCTTACTTAAAATATGTCATAAATTTATAATGTGCACCATTAACTAAAAAGTGATGAAAATGTGTTTAAAAAAATATATTTTTTAAGTATTTTTCCCTCGCTATTTGCGTTTGCAACAAGTGTTAAAACTGTGTTAAGAAACCCATTTAAATGGTCTTTCGCAATTTTTACATTGAATCGACTTAACATTTGGTTTTTTTTTTTTTTTTTTTTTTGAGTTTTCCTTTGCAAAGAAACTCTCTTTTGAAATGCAAATAAGTTAACTTATGAAACATATCTTAAATGGTTATTAAACGTTATGAAATTTAAGCAATAATAATACAAAAACAAAAATACATTTCAGTTCAGTTAAAACGTGACTTTTCTCAAAAAAGAAGGTTTCCGTAAATAATAATATTTAGAAAATATTCAAGTTACTTTGAACAAAAAAAAAAAAAATATGTTATTTAAAGAGAATTTCTGCTTAACAAGTGTTACATACGACAGTAAGTTGGTGCAAATACATGCAACACTGAAGAGAACTTCAGGCGGATGCAATTTTTTGTTTTTTTTTTTTACTCATTCAGAAAATGATTCTGAATAGATTTAACGTAGTCCGTCCGTCCATCCGTCTGTTTATTTGACGTCTGCCTGTTTGATGTTTGTCCGTTTGATATCCGTTCAACCTGCAGTTCGCATTTTTCATGTGTTTCAACGAAACACTAATGCGTTTTGACGCAACGACAGATACTATTGAAAATAGTTTGGATCGGAGCATTTTTACGATCGCTTATATCAGTAGTATTGCACTTTCAAAATCATACAGTGATTGCAATCCGGCATACTAAATTGATACGAAAAATTTGGATCGGGTCGGCCAATTTTTTAACCATGTTACCATTGCTACGAAAAATAGACCTTCAAATGACGAAGCGTCTAATTTTCAATTAATAATAGTAATTTAATATAAAAATTAATTAAAGAAAATTTGAACCGAGTGAATTGATCTTTTCGTCCTCATCATATATAAAGGTTCTCACGAAAAATAAACCTTTATATGGCAAAATAGTCTCATATTTAATACTTTACACACAGTTTGTGACGAATGAAAAGACACACAACCTACGTTTTGAACTTCCTGGGATATAAAGGATCCGATGTAAAGTATACCTATAAGTAAGGTACAGCTTTTGGTTTCTTATCACGGAAATAAATGAAAAAGTGCTTTAGGCGACGATAATGTTCGGCCTTACCCGACTATAATGTTTGTACTTTTCTCGTAATACACAAATGGGAATTTCATTAGAACCAAGTGATACGAAAAATTTCAAAGGTTTTAAGGCCTTGAGCACGCCCACCTCGAATAAGCTATGCACGAAAAGAATTTGAAGGAGTTAGTTCCATGAAGAAAACTTAGTGGAGCGCCATTTTGAGAACAATTTGTTTCAATGCAACCTCATCGGCCATTTTAAGACGGCAGACGAGACCATAGCCTAGACTTAAAACAGCAGGTGAACTATATAACCTTTTTTTTAACGTGATCAACTACTTAGGGAATATCCGCTATAAGTACAACGTGGTGATGGCCAGAAAGAAATGGTGGATGAGGAAGGGAAAGGGAATGATTACTCACTGAGCGTACGCTCAAGACTAAGTATGGTTATCAGCATTAATATTTGAATCCAGGTACACCGATTTAGTAGTCACGATTCCTATCTGTTCGACTATGCGGATAATATGGTGAAGTGTACAAAGGAATAAGTCTGCTTAGGATAATCTTAACATCTTTGTTACATTTTCAACATAGGTAACGGGCATAGCAAGTGCAACATGAGCAGGAACTGATTTGTTTAGCGTAATAAATTTTAGAACTGGTTTTTTTAAGTTGCTTTCTTCGCCTTCATAACAACAAAGCTTTTCTCCTCGACGTTTTATTATATTATAGTCCGCATAAGCATTGAAATTATCTTCTCTTACCCGAGGTAGAACAAGAATCCGTAAATTTGCACTATTAAATCAAGCATGTCATGGGCATCGGCAAAGAGACGCTTTGCCGTTGGCTTGCCTTAAATTTTACTTTCTTTCATTAATAATAAATATCACGCATAAATATGTATAAATATTTGTTATATTGAGTTTCTCCTCTTTTTAATTTTAGCGAAATTAACCCTTTCTTTGAGACAAGAAACCATTTATCAAATCTTAAGCGCCTCCTTTTTTACGCTTTTAAAGGAAAACAGAAAGAGAAAAAGTGAAATCATTTATACTTAACGTCACCAGCGATGTTGTCATCGAATATATTATTGTCAAAACTCAAGATGCATATGCCTTTATGTTATGTTTACGTTAAGCAGTCTCTGTCTTCATTTTCGCGAATTTTTTACAAAAAATTTCGATGTACTTTTCTGAATGCAAACTTTCATCCATACATATACTTGAATTTATTAGTACGTGCTAATGATGTTCATAAAGTTAATAATCACTTTTACGTATTTCTCTTTAAGCATATTACTTAGATACATAATATATCTACCTATAAATATTACAAAGTGAAAATATGTTTATCATTAAATAATATTAAAAAGAAACTTTCAAAAAAGAATTGCGTTTATTAACGTACTCCTTAAGCAACAGACATTCTGTCATGATGAAAGAAAATTTTCGTTTTAGGTTAACTACGATTATCATGAATGAGTTAAAATGACAAAAGAAACTATTGATTAGGCTCACAACAAGACCGTTAATCAGATTGGAAAGAAGACAAAGGACTTGGATGACTTGGATGAGAGTACACTGACGTTGTAAGTTTCGCTTCAGCTTAAGCTTAAGTTGATTACTAAGGAAAACTTCTATGAAAGAGATCAGGACTTCGGTGATGTCAGTTCGAATAGAAGAAAGGGCAATAAACGGCTGTGAACTGACCTGATCAATAAATGTTGGAATTCTCTAATAAAGACTTCCGTTTGGTATCTGCGATAACGTCCACTAGGCTCCATTACGTGAAGTGTGTAGTAAGCATACATCCAGAAGGCCAAGTGACAGAACAGTCAGGTATACTTAGGCAGTCTGAAATGTCCTTCGGGGTATTGCAGGCGTTTGAAGAAAAAACCAGAATTTCTCTTCTCTTTCGTATTGAGAGGCGTGAGCACTTTTCCGTTATCTATTGTAGTTTGCGAGTGATAAGAGAAAAAAACATTTTTTTTTCCTTTTGCAAACAGAGATCTCTCTCTCTCTCTCTCTCTCTCTCTCTCTCTCTATTTACATTGCATTGCTTGTTTAAACATCTTGGCCTAACTGCAGAAATTTCCATTACGTTTGCCAAGCTTAGAGTTGATATCTTCTTTTGCATGACCGGAAAAATTTTTATCATAGATATTACATAGACAGGCACACGGACATGCTTTAGATTTTCATAGTGATCAAGAATATGTAGACTTTTTAAGTTCTCTGAAACGTCTGCCTGGATAATGCAAATATCTTAACAAAATGAGCATGCCATCATACCTCAGTGGTGGATGTGAAAAAACATTACAACGCTCATTAATTCTTCGAACAAGTCAATACCGTTTCCCAGACATGCGAAAAGTGGTGAGGAGACTTTATTGAAAGAACCAATGGAACCAATCGTTGATAAGGTCGATGAAATAGTATCAAGCATTACCGCTATGCCATGGGCCAAGAAACAGTTTCGTACCATTTGCGTGAAGCTTAACGCAAGAAGACGCCCAACATTTTGGTAACGTATAAAAATCCTGCCATTTATACGATACCATTGCCATTTAGTCGGGTGATAAAATGCGGATCACATACAATAGCAATGTGACAAAATGTCTTGGATGAAGTTTGACAAACGATGGCAAAATCCGCGTGTAGCTAATATAAATAAATATTTTTTTGTTTTAGGAGGGTACCTTACACCAGTTATTAAATTAAGTAATCGCTTCACCCAGAAAATGCTGAGATATTGGAATCGATCACAATGGCGCATACATATGAAAATATTAGAAAAATAAGTTTGAATAGTGGTAGAAAAGAGGCCAAGACGTTATTCAAGCACGTGATATAAGCAAATGCACAGATTATTAAAATTCATTTTGTTCTTGTATTGCGTGTTCTTTACGCAAATCATTAGATAAAATCTTTGATCTTGTTTCACACAAAACATTCCCGTTTTGCTTCGCTATGAACATACTATTCCGATGGAGGATGCGAGCGGAAAAATGAACATTTCTGCGAAATAATAGATGAATTTTTTATATTCACACATATATTTTCCGTATATGAAGTGAAAAGAGAAATAGATATATTATATATATATATATATATATATATACACACTTCAATGTATACATATGAACTTATGAAAGGTTATAAATGAAGAAATACTACGAATACATACAGAACAAGTTAAAGATGTCAGATAAACTCATTTAAATGAAATGAATAAAACAAATGTAAAAATGTTGATCTAAAATATTATAGTGTGGAATACATCACAATCATGTAAATTTATATATGTATGCATATGCGACAATATAAATGTATAAAGAACCCTTAACGATATATTGTATTTATTATGTTACGTAACGTTTTTTACATAAATGAATAAAATACAATTTAAATGCAAATTGGAAAAACAAACAAAATTAATTTCATCCGCGATGAGCTCTTATGCCGAACTTTATTGCATTGAGAACCGGTATTATGAAAATATTTTAATATTTGTTGATATTTTTTGAATCAAAAAAAAAAGTGCTTTTAATGAAAACTCTTTCTAAATATTTGAGATAAAATCCTTTCCAAGTATTTCTTATTGGCCTACGTGGAACCTTTGCATAGATTCTCGACTAACAACTCAGTGGACGTGGATTCAAATCTCAAATGCGGTAAAGTCTTCAATAAAGCCAATGATGATAGAATTTAGTCTTAGGATTTAGTTCTCTCGCTAAATAAATAATAAATCTTTGGTTTTCTTATAAGAAACGTTCGCTTATTTGAACATAAAGCAAACTTTGTTTCCTTAATTGCGACAACGCTGCACAACAATTTCAAGTTTTGCCATCATGAACTGTAGCCATCCATTGTATGGCTCAGCAGGTATGTTTCTCTACATTTAGGTACACTTTTACGAAATGAACTGACTTCCTGACGGTCCTGTGGGGTTTTCAAACCTAACAGTGTTTTTGCTTAGTGCTAGTACTACGTCTTGCGTTAATTGCGGATGTATTAGCAAACCGACTCGTGTCCCTTTTAGACAAGAGATGAAGGACATTTGAATAATATGTAACATTCCTGATATATCTGCGCGGCACGCAAAGATGAGAAAATTATCGATGTTTTTTCAAAGTTATCTTCAGCTTCCTCTAAATTGTGGATTCGATCAATGAATATTTATACTTTGGGCACTTGTACGTCTTTCATAAAAGTTATAATTTGACGCAACTCGCTTTGTGTCTTAGCTGAAGAGAGCAAAGAAGTTACATATGAAAAAAGCAACATGAACTCTTAAAATTTCCTGACAAACTTCATGAATTTCCCTACATTTTAAGATTTCATCAATTAGACGATGTCTCTTATTTTTGACATAATCCCTAACGAAAGGAGAAAGTTGCGTATTGCATGGCTTAGCCCTGATAAATATATTTACTAAGTTTTATGTCGTGTTACATATATCTGTTGCTCCAACTTTACTTCTACAGCAAGTAGTGCATCGTAAAGTGTTTCCTTATTATGATTAATTTCCTTTAGATGAAAAGGCAAATATAGCTAAATCAACTTAGGGCTTATGCCAGTCGAACCATGATTGGGCGACAAATCAAGTCTGCGCCGCCTACGCTTTTAAGTTGTTCTCGATTTACATCGTTTGTCGAATATAGAAACTTATCACATTTTTAATTTTCTCTGGGTAGATAAAGGAAATTCTTTACCTTTTAATCGTGGATATAAGCTGACTTTGTGTAGGCATGGTCGATTTTTGTTTCATAAAGTAAATGTGGAAATTATCAGAATTCTAACTTTTTTATATTTCTGAGTAAGAAGCACCCCCCACCCCCAACTCTCCCCCCCGACGAAAATTTTTTTTAAGAAAAACGGAGTTGTGTTCAGTTTATGTTCCACTGCTGGTTTCTGCTCTGACCATTTTGGCTCATTTTCAATAAGGTGCTTTCAAAAGCTTTCTACCAAATTTCAAGTCGATATCTTCATTTTTGAGGCCAAAACACTGTCGTCAACGAACACCACACAAACGCCCAGACGGACAGACGTCCCTTAAGCAATTCAGAATTTCACGCTAAGTGTTACATAAGTTATGAAAAAAAGCAAAACTGAGTGTACCCCCATCCTTCAGTGATGGGTATAATAAAGAGACGGCCAGATGTTCCTATTAATGTTACAAAAACAATGACAAAATTGGTCTACGTCACAGTTCATTATTGTTTATAAATAAATATGTTTATAAAATACACAAATCGAAAATCTTACGCTGCTGCTACTTAATTTACCTCTAAATAAGTCGTGTGTCGGAACGTATCAATATTTTAATAGCCAATCAATCATAAATATTTTCTTACCCTCTTAACGTACGGTTTCTTTTCACCTCATCTGATCATCTCATGTCGCTGCTAACGATATTTTTCATTTTCCTTTTTTTATACAAATAATAAATAATTCTCTTTGATTTATTCCTAATCAAAGATTTTGTTTTTTTTTTTTTATGTATGTAAATAATTTGAAATTATCGTAGACGTGTAGACATATTACATTAAATAGATGTGTAATTGTTATTTAGATGTTTTACTTCCCGCTTAAAATCCAAGGTTCAATTTCTCAATGCCCTTCAATGTGAATGGATTTACAATCGTGTTTTGTTATTGACTTTGCTTAGTAACTGTTGTATGTATCGTGAAAAGGCATGACAGTGATATTTTATCTGACTTTATTCTAATAACATTGGTTGCGATTTGGTTTTTGCATAGCCACTAAACATCAGAATATTTGTAATTTAATTAATAAAATATTATCACTTCCCTTGTATTTGTTTAAATCTACGCATCAAAGAACACCATAAGGATCGACGATCACTTTGAATTTTATGCTCACAACTACAAACATTGAAAAGGAAATACAAGCTGTTCCGTTACGTGTGAAACCTTTTAAAATTTGAAAAAAAACTTATTTTGAAGCTTAAGCGGGGCCATTGTGTTCTAAGCAAATGGGCTTTGACCGAATTGGTATGCATGATGGCTCAAATTTTTAATCACTCTTTTCAACACTACTGCTTTTCAAATATTATTCGTTCGCTAGCGTATCTACCAAACTTGGCCAAAATATCTCTAAACTCCTAACCTGGAGATTTAGAACAAGGATATAAAGGCCAGCCAGACAGACGGACAGAAGTGCTAATATCAATTCAGAAAATAATTCCACTGGCTCTTCTGGCTGCTACGTACATCTGGACAAACTTAATTTATTATTCACTCCACAGGTAGTATACGGGATGTCAATTAAGTCTTAGTAAAACGACAATTCATTTTTTCCTTAGCTAAGTAACTCCAACTTAAGCCCCTGTAGGAAACATGAAAGATTTAATAGAAGTTGAAATACTTATTAAATTCTGGTTAAAAGATCACTTCGAGGAAAGCTTTTTAACAGTGCGCCTCTCTTCGAAAGTATTAAAAAATATTCATTTTACGGCCGAAACAAGCAATATGGTTCGAACGAACCAACATATCTTCGATACTTTGGAACTAAAGTGGATTTTCTTAATTGATTAACGGCAAGCTGTTCTTCGTAAATCTAACAATAGGATTTTTTGCGAGTAATTGAAATTGAAATTTCACTTTGTAACAAAGAATAAACAAGTAAAAATGCTATTGTCGGGCATGGCGCATCATTAGATACACTTCGGTTAGTGAATAATACATCAAAACCTTACTTTGATGTAAATGCATAACTTTCATGAAAGCCGTCATATTCGAGGATATTCAAACGTCAACATTGTCTACATTTAGCAAAATTAATTTACTCATCAAAGATTTTATTATTTTCCAGCTGTTTTCGCCATAAGAAACCACAAACTGAGCTTTGCCGCCAAAGAACGGCTTGCTTTCATAGGAGTCCCTATATATGCTGAGGTTTAAAAAATATACCTATGTGATCCAAATTGCATATGACAAATTTTCGTAAAGAAATATTAAATATTAGATTATATTTCGGCATATAAAGACCTATTCTTTATTAGAAAGAACTATTTGATATGGTTACTTGTTATGCGAAATTCATATTTTGTATGACTTTTCATCGAGACGTATTAAAAGCAAATCAATGTGTCAAAATTCACCACAATATCGCGAAAATTGCGACACACAAGATTACAGGAGGGGGCATCACATGGACAGACGGACGGACAAGCTAAACTGATTTTAAATTAATCGATATAATGGAAGGTGAGTCTGTCTCAAGTCCTCCTGGATATTGCAACCGTCCGCACAAATATGTATCACAATTTGTGTAGGAGATAATTATAAACCAAAGAGATATTACGTACAAAGTAAATCTTAACGGGCAATACTACCTTGTTAGCTCTTTTTTTCACAACTTATTTATAGTATTTCAAGACGTACAGATCCCGCTTCTCAGGATGTCTACATCACTCTTTCACAGCTTTTATAGTAATGTTGCCTCTTTTCACTGCTTCGCTTATGTAATGGCGCTGGCTATCTAAATAGTTTCATCGAGACATTCAAATTTTTGTACCATACGTACCCATCTCTTTACTAACTTTAAGAAAAGTATTGAAGGATCGAAAGTCTTTGAAAAAGAGTTTATTGTCCTCAGTAAAAATCAGTTTAGATGTTTAGAAATTAAATTTGAATACTTATGGCAGCAGAGTCTCGATCTCAGCGAAAGCTATTCTAAGCAGTATAGAGACCGGGAAGGAAAGTCAGGTGAACTGATATTTCAAGAGTACGTTAGAACTGGAAATTTTTTTTTTCCCAAACTATTCGCAACTTTGAACTTATTTTATCATTTCCGAGGAGTGAACTTTTCAGTTAACCCGATTATTTTACCCTCAACTGCGTACTCCTTTCAGTTTGTATTTACAAAACTCTTGGTTTTCTACTTGTTTTCGAAAAATTTTTATGAGTTTTCTAAAGCAAAAAAAAAAAAAACCAACAAAGAAACATACGTTGATTTTTCATGTAAGACGCGGCAGCAGCAGCACCAGCACCAGCACCAAAAGTCGAAAGATGTTTACATTAAGGAATAGAAGAAAGCTTATGCGTGTGATAACATGACCTAAATGTGTGGCACAAAACCAAATGAAATATTCAAATATGTATATTTTAGAAAAAATTTCTTGAGAAAAAAATCAAAAACGAAAACAAACAATTCTTCAAGACTTTCATTTCATTGTGAGACGACGGAATGAATTTAACTTATTACAAAATCCAGTAAATCTGAAAAACATACAAAAGAAAGAAGATAAGTATCGTTTTAAGGCAACGTCTTAGTTGAACATAAAGCTTAATAAACTTAACTAAAGATTCTGCTTTGACTGGGAGAGTGTCATTTGGTCTAGAGCCTGCTATAGAAGGCTTCAGGGAGATTATTATCATTTTAAAGTGGATACTATTTCACAGATTTTAACGATAAAATTAAACCTAACGAATATTAAAACTTTTAATAAGTTATGACAAATGTTAGTTGATCATAAGCCTTCTCTTCAATAATTGTTTGCGTGAAATTTTGGGACAAAATGATTATTTTGTGGTTGAAGAACGACCACGCCCCTTTTGAAAATTGATCCATCCGAGATCATAAACTAACGAAGTGTACCAAGTTTAATTCCAAATTTCTATTTTGAGTTTTCAAAGTGCCAACGACAGGCAAATATACAATTAAATTTCTAGATATTCTAGTAGTAGTCGCAAAAAAAAGAAAATGCATATAAAAAACTGAGAAATTTATTACACCTATGCATTTCCTATTTAATTTTTTATACCCCTTACCAGTTGTGGTGCAAAAGTTTACTAAATTTGTGCGGATGTATACATCACCCACAAGGATTTGAAATAGAGCCAAGTCGATCGATTCAGTATCACTTTCTGAACCAGTTTAAACAAGTCTGCCCGTCTGTCCGTCTTATATTCTTGTGTTCAACATAAAGATCGCGATTTTTTAAACATATCTATATGTGACATCCCGATGTGTTCTGGCCCAAGAGCAAATGCTGCTAAAAATGCTTCCGATCGGACCACTTTTTCGACTATATCCCATATAACACCTTATTTCGAGTACTTATTATTAGGTGATTGGAGTGAAGTTATGTAGGGTATTGCATTGAGCGCCATGGCCCGCTATTATATTTTTCCTTGTTTTTATGTATATTTTAAAAATGTTTATTTTTTATGTATAAAAAAATTCCTAAGAATTTTTAAATATATTTTGGTAATGTTTTTTTTTCTCTTAACTCAGTGAAAAAGTGTTATCGCACTTCTGTATATATATAAATACTTATGTATGGAAAAAACATTTTTTTTTTGTTTTTTTTTTTTGTAATTTTAATTTATTTTTTTATTATTTTTCTACAATAACTCGAGTAATTATCATAAAAATAGCAACAGTACTGCCAATCAGTCAAAATGTCAGTCAAGTGTAAAGAAACAAAATTACAACCCCGGCTATAAAAACAAAACCCAAACAACCACATTAACAATAACAATAATGAGTGTACACAAATGCAGCTATGCATACATTCACAACAGCAATACAATAATAATAATAATAATAATAATAGCACAACCACAACTGCAAACTGCATATGATTTGCAAAGAGAAGAGAAGAAAAAATATATAGAAAACTTTACAAAAAAATCTAAAACACAGACAGGGTCACTGAAAACGGCAAGAAGGTGATAAGTAGCTAAATTAGGTAAATCATGAGTTAAATAAATCATATCGTTATAAAGATTTTTTATGCATACACACACACAAATATATCTACATAAATGTAATACAGATTTAATTTCGATAAGTTGCTTGTAACGATGACACACCAATTGTCTTGTTAGATTTTTTAAATTGATTCATATCGATTGGGAAGTCCATTTATGAATTTTAAATTTCTGCAATCGATTTTTAAATATTCGTTGAGGGTGAATTTGTATAAGAAAAATTTTAATTTCGTGTAAAAGCGAGCCTTTGCAGGCTTATGCCCTTAAACAGTTTATGAGATAAACAGTTCCAAACTTGCAATAGAGTTAGTGGCGCTAGCTGCTGCTAGCATATCGAACAACAATCCTATGCCACTCCCTCCATCTCCACTCCGTCCATCTCCACTCCCTCCATCGAACTACCGAAGCGCATTCTAATCAATTCCTAAGTGCATAAATTCATTGCTAACTAATCCAATTTCAGTGATTTCGCCGCAAAGTAACAGTTCGTCTAAGAAAGATGAGAAAAAGTAGATTTGCTTTCGACTGCTTAAACGCACGTGACAAATCTAATTAGAAAATAAAACAGCAATTACAATATTAGTCTGTATACAGCGGAAGGAGGGTCCAAGATGTAAATTGATTAAATAAATATATTTTATAAGCAAAGATTTCGTGTCGATTGTTTCAAAGCTACTCAATTACAAGAGCTTTCAAAGTATCTTTTTCCGAGAATATTCGGCTATAGCCGCATTCTTTATACCCATTACGTTTCTCTTAAGAAAAAACAAAATATAAAATAAATAAAATGTCAAATCTCTGTGATATTAGACGGGCGCGACCAATATTTCTCATTTTTATACAGGTCCTATAAATCATGCTATACCAAATTAAACCATAGAGTATAAGCAGAAACTTTTATCAATGTATCTGTTGTAGAATGTGTGTGTAATGAGCAAAAGACTTAATGACTTAAGACTTTGGCTTTGAAAAAAGAAGCTGCGTTCCAATGTTTTGAATTTGAAGACGATAGTTTGATTCTTCCGGCCAAGAGCGGGCGGTAGAAAGATGGGCAGGCGGACAGGTTGAATACGTTTTAATCCATTAAGAATTCGATGCTAACCAAGACTTTATGGATTTCTGAGCCTTTTGTCTGGATATTGCAAACGGGTTTGACAAAATGAATATACCCATACCGTTCACATTATATTATGTGAAAACGATAAAGAGAAAGAAAATTAATAATGGATTTGAGACGAAGCTTTTATATCTAACGCTGGTTTATGGTCGAGAAAACTAGAAAAGATCGGCGATGAACCGGGAAGAGTTTTCTCTTCTATTTAATACATGAATGGATAAAAGGCATCAATTGGTATGTACGATATTCAATACGGTATTTGATCGCAATTAATAATTTCACAAACATTTTAGTCCTATTTACCTATCACTCACCTATTAATAGAAGTTCGTAAAAAAAAAATTTGTATTAGAAAACTAAAATTTAAAAGTTTATGAAATCAAGTGCGTGGATTAGGTTTAAGGATTAAGAAAAAGCAGTCATGATGTAACCACATCCGCTAAATATTATCTTAAAAATATTGTTATATACTTTATATTATTTATCGACCCAAAATTCTAGGCCAATGAAGAATTTTCCCTTCTTTTCTTTTTGCTCGCCAGCACATCTGCCAGCGCGCTTCAAAATAAGAAAAGTCTGTGACGATCGAGGTGCACGATTCGACTCAAGTCAGAGAGCAAAGGATTTGTTATTAGATTTTTGTTTCTACTAAGACCTATTTTAAGTAGACATTTTTATACCCTACCTCAGTTGTGATGCAAAGATGCAATTTAAGTGTGTCTGTCCGTCCGTCCGCGAGTATGTTTTACTAACTAATGTCTACATATAAGACGCGTTTTTTGATGCATTTTAGTGAAATTTGTTACATTGACATGCTTAGTCCCAAGAACGAACGCTGTTGAAACTGGCTTGGATAGGACCGACCGTATTAAATGTATGTTGTTTTACTTTACTTAAACGGCAGTCAAAGGCGATCAATTAACAAAAAAAACCACCTTACCGTCGCATTAAGTCGTAAATTTTCGAAAACAATGAAATGTGAACATTTATAGCGAATTCTGAGCGTCATCGTGTCACGCTAATAAATTTTTACGGCCCTAAAATTGATTAAATTGAATAACGATACCATGAATCACATTATACAACAACAAAACCTTAACCGATTTGTTAAGCATTAAGTTCAACGAACGGATAACTTAACGTTTTACGCTTGAAGGGAAGGCAGGGAGAACAAACGATGAAATGCAAAATTCAAGATTTTCAAATCCACATTTGAAAATTGGAAATTAGAATTAGAAGCACGGCAATCATAATGATCTTCTCGACTGCTCTCTGCTGCGTCACGACTCACATATAAATCGCGGAGATCAAGTTTTTCTTCGAAATGAAAATATGCGGTATTAGCTGTAGTTTCATTCTAATATTTGTAAAGAGAATCGAAAAGGTCGTTCACCCTGTATCAATACAAATAAATTCAATGCATATTACAATTGCATATTAAATGCTTTATACATTGTAATCTGTTTCCTAAAAACGTTGCCATTTTTTAATTTAATTCTTTTCAGAGTTTCCTGCACCAACAAGTGATTCAACTCAAGAACCGATTATTCATTCTTTTGTTTTTCTTCTTTTTTGCACTTAATTTCGCCTTGGAAAAGTGTGAAGATTTCATAAGCTTTCTAAATGGTGGCATTTAACATAAGAAGAAGAAGAAGAAGAAGAAGAAAAAGGAGAAAAGGGAGAAAAACTCTACACAATCCCTGCACTATGCAGTATGTACGCGTTTACACGCTATTGTTGATTTCGAAAAACAAAAAATTATTTTTTTTGCTTCTTTTTACATTACACATACGTCTTGTTACTCTTCTTAAGTTGATAACTGTTGCCATTGCAAAATTGCATATCAATTGAACGCCCTGCACTCCACCTCATTTTCCTTCTTTTTTTTCTTTTTTACTTAAAAGGCATACGAACACATACATAGACGTGCTAAAAAAAAAAAAATAAATAAATAAATAAATAAATAAATAATAAATAAATTTGTGCATTTCATGCACTGTAACAGTACACTGAATTTATTCTTGCTACTTTATTTTTTGTTGTATATATTTTTCTGTTCTAATTTAATCTTGCAAGCAACGTCACCCACTTGTCGACATCGTTTGCCTTCATACTGTTTGACTTTACAATGCTTTGCGTCCAAACTGCTGCTGCTCTACGCCGTGTAGAACTATATTAGAAAATAAAGAATTAAAAAAAAAAAACATCAGCAGCAAACTGTAAGTAGAAAAGCTACATTTGAAAAGAGTCAACGAATTTCTGTCACTCAATCCGATAGAAGTTCGCATAAATTTGTTTAATGATAATTACGAACAATGCGGGAACAGTTTCTCATTTTAAGAAACTGCCCAGTGTTAGATACACATATCTTTTTCAGCAATCGCTGCAATAATGTCCTGGAGAAACTCTAGCCCGGCGACACTGAAAGCCTTCTATATTGCAGTTTAGAAGTCTATCTGTTATGTTCCGCTACAAAGATGTAATAGGATTTTTCAAAGCCTGTCATAGACTAGAGAGAGAATTAAAGTTGGAAAATATATTTTAGAAATGTAATCCACATCTGACACAACATGCGGATAGACTTCCATAAGAAGGGCTATTTCACAGCAACAGGCTACAACAGTTACCTTTAGTAAAGCTAGCCTTTTGACGAGGAAGAGCTTGGCTTCTGCTTAACGGGGTCGAGGGTAGCTGCATTAAAAGACTTTTCGCGTGGAAATGAGTTTACTTCACGTAGTCTGGGATGGGTTAAAGCAGTCGACAACGGAAAAATTTGACTCTAACTATGCTCAATATCACTTGTGGTATAAGCTTCATTAAATGAAACAAGGAATGCCGGTGATTAAAACACTAAACCTTAACAAGAAAGCAACGCCATCGGAAGTAGCAGAAGTAGAAGTAAAGGAAATCAAAGAAGAAATTTGACGACACTTAATCAGTGTAATGAGAGATTAATGCACACAATACGGGGAAAATAAAAACGGGTGTGGAGTACATAGGAGAATATAGCCAGACCCGGCTGTCCATACGATTATATATTCCTTCTGTTTTCAAAGGCGACATACCTTAACTTGAACACTCTTTTACATAATCAACCTTCTAAGCGCTATCTTTCATACTGAGCTTTCGCATTTATTCCAAAAAACTAGTTTCATTTCCTTTGCACAGCCTAAGGCTTATGACGTCATTTTTCCCTACATGAGAAAGTATTTTTCACACCTGCCCGCCTCATCATCGACATTTCCAGACACTTTTGCCACAAAATACTATGATGGTCGCGTGCATTGCAGATTACCACCTCTTTTGCGGCAGTTTACGTACCCGCGATTACTGTGGCCCAAACTTAATGGGTTTACAAATCCACTCGGTTGTAACATCTTTAAGTTCCTGGCCATACTTTCAACGCTTATGTGTACTCGTTATTCTTGAATTAATCTCTTGTATGGTTTGTAGTCGGCGAGTATTCTTCTTCCCCTTTCCTAGGCGGGGATACATTGTAAGCTCTTTGCTTTTGAAAGATCTGATCCTTTGTCTTTGCATATCGAAACTTTTTTAGTCCCTGTCAAGTTTAAAGATGAGAGAAATTGAACGGAACGGAACATATGCACGAAGTGGGACATCTGCAAAGTGAAACAAAAAAACATTTTTGTATATTAATAATCGACACAATCGTGAGTTACGTAAGATTTTAAATTCATTGACTGAATGCGTGTAAAAGCTGCAAACTGTCTAAGTAACTAAATGCGCCATTTTGTTATTAGTTGATGGTGGAGGCTATGAAAAAGGCTGGTTATGTGCTCTTTTCTTTTTTTTTTTCTGTTAGTATTGATGCTTATCTGGGCATGTGTATGTGTATAAATATGTGCGTGCATATGCATTT
The DNA here is from genome assembly GCF_014805625.2 of Glossina fuscipes. NCBI lineage: Eukaryota > Metazoa > Arthropoda > Insecta > Diptera > Glossinidae > Glossina > Glossina fuscipes. Next base: position 7,448,198 of record NW_023998421.1, on the reverse strand, counting down.
ATGAGTACAAGTATGTATGTATGAGCATCATTATGGCGTTTATTTGTAATTTTCTAATATTTGTTTCTTGTGGATTAGTATGTGTTGATGTCTCTATGTATTTCAAGTATTCTGGTGTTCGGTTTTAGTGCTTTTTTCTTTTCTTTTTTTTTTTTTGTTTCTTTTTAGTTATTTGCAGTTTTGCCATACAGTGTGTGTGCATGCGTGTCTGTCTGACTAAGTTTCTTATATTATTTTCCTTCGGAAACTATGTCGAATTGCAAAACAAGAAAACAACAGCAACAACAACACTAACAGCAACAGCAACAATAATAATAAAAACCACTACCATGTGTTGATTTGCGTTTTTAAAATGCAGACACGCAGTAATAACGATGACCTAATTTTTATTAAAGATTTCTTCTCATTTTTCTTTTTATATCTTAATTATTAAGATTATGTCTAGAATTAGCTGAAATATATTCTCTTTTTAATTGTAATTTTTGTTTTTTTTTTTTTTTTTTCTTTTTTACTTTTTGAAAAGAAAATGCACTTAATTTTTTGGATAAATTTTCATTAATTTTCGTAGAAAATCACATTTGCGGATAGAAACAATTAAAAACAAAAAAAAAACGCTCAAATTAATAGCGCGTAAGGAAAAATTCTTCATAACAACTCTAATGAAACTTAGTGCACATATGTTATGTGCACCGAAATTCTTTGATCTTGCGGTAAAGATTTCCTAATCAAATAAAGAAATTCTTAAATATAATATATATATATATATGTAATATACAATATATATTATATCGCAACATTGTTTTTTTTTTTTTGTTGTTGTAGCGATGGTGTAACAAAACCTCCTATATTTAAGCCCCTAGATTAAGCCTCTTAATATATTTGTTGTTTAATGTCTGCAAGAGGCATTAAGCGAAAAATCTCCCCTCATCATGAATATAAGCTAATCGGTGCTTGCATGTATTTTATATATCTATTCTTGCAAATGATAGAACAAAACGAAGTATCAACGCGCACAACGCTTGAATTCGTGGATTTTGATCTTTCTTTGCCTCAAATAACATTTTTTCCATTTAGTATTATTGAGCTATGCAGTCCACACAGACACAGACAGACAGACAATTATCATGGAACACTCAAAGTTGCATTTTCGACATTCATTACTTTTGTTATTCGATTTTAAGAAAACTGCTGTCAAAGCTCTCCAAACACATGATAGAAGCTTGTGGTGATGTCGTTGCATCCCGCAATGTTACACATGTGGCTCAGAGGACGGATGTAACAACCGGTGCAGGTGTGAGTTAAAATTGAATCATTAAGCCAATGCAAATTGATAAGAGCTTGCCAACCGATAATAGTGAACATATTAAGTTGAATTAGCGAACCGAGTTAAAAGGCTGATTGTATATGTGCACTAGCCAAGTTGTTCGAAAACAAAGATTCTAGAAGAATTAGGGTAGAAAGGCTAAGCGCATCGAAGTGAAGTGAAGAAGAATTAAGCTAACGATACAAAAATAACATCTATTGACTCGACTAAGAAGGCAATGAGGGAAGAGCTACCGATAACAATTAGGTTTCATAAGGTGACAAGGAGACTCGTGAATTCCAACCCAAATACCTCAAGACGAAGAGCCAGAAAATGAGTTAAGTAAATATAAGAGAACTACTAGTGCGTTTCACAAGGACACTGATGCTAAGTAATGAACTGTTATAAGGTGAAGCATTGTGCACATTTCGGTCATAGTTTTTATAGCTGACGTAAATGATGTTCTGCACCGTATGCGTTCACATCGCGTCACTCAAGTTTATGTTATGTTATCGTCACTAAAACTGTTTATGTTCTGGAAACTTCCCTAGATTCTTATTCTATTCTTTCATATGTTTGATTTAATTCTTTAAATAAAAGCAGACAAGTAATCTTTTGATTAAGGAGGAACCATTTTCAATTGTCTACTACATCCAGAAACCTATTTTAAAAAAAAAATTTCTCAGAGTAATTAATTGGATATCTGCCCGATTCTTCCTCTTTCTTTACTTCCTTCTAACCGCGTCAGTATTACAAGTACAGGTGCCTGACTGATTCGACATGAAGAGAAAAACAATCACATAATTTCCGCTTAACGTAAGCCTAAGTACAACACTATTGCTTTAGTGAAAACGTATTGCTAGTCCACAGATTTTATTAAGATTAAGATATATCAGTATATGATAGCACCAATTAACCCCCGCTATGGCATATCTTGTGAACGTGACAGTGAACATATAATGCAGGCAAAATTTGTTTTCGCCCTATTAATGTAACCTAAAAATTATTGACCATATTACTTGATCGCAATAGTCCACGTATATGATTGTGTTTTCAATAAGTGTGTATTTATATGAATAATAACGTTGTAAGAGTGAAACACTCTAATAAGTCAAATGTTTGCTCTATGATGGGAATGTAAGAAAAGGCAAAAAAATAATATATTTTCCAATATATATGACATTTTTTTCTTGTGTATGTGTGAAAGGAGACTGGATGTATTATTATTTTTTTCACAAGTAGAAATGTGGATTTATAGAACATAAACTTAACTTTTTTCTTGAGACTTAGAAAAATACTCCAAAAAGTTCAAAGAGCATTCTTTACATTTATTTGTATTGAAATTCACATACCAAAGTTTCGTTTACATATTCTCAAACACTCAAGGGATGTCCTTTGACAGAAGGGGGTTTTACTTGAATCCAAGTATTCCTCGCATTGCTAAGAATGCAAAAAATGCAACTTCGTCTTTTGGTACCCACGAACACAGGCATCTATAAAATACTTACTTTTAAAGATATATTGCGTATGTATGTATGTTCTAAGACTACATAAATATTATATAGCTTTGATAATATTAAGTCTTCGAAAGATCAAAAATTTTTATATCTACTTCGTTTATTTAAGACATATTTAATACATAAGCTGCCATTGGTAGCCAACTATCGCTATTTCCTTTGTTAGGTTCAACAATTTTTGTATGATCATGATGATATAAGGAATTTGGAGATTTTCTAGGAATGGGGCCATTCTACTCGTATATTTATTCTAGCGGTATCTATATACTAGCGGTGTTAGAGTAAGAATCTAATTACCCTTGCCAGTCGATGTGAACATTCTTCAGGCTCCCGAATATTTGGAGCATAAAACAACAACTTAACGCATATATTCTCAGTTCAAAGCAGACGAAAGCAGAAAAGACCGAACGAAGGAATAGAAACAAAAAAACTGAATGCACTTAGATTTGGATGGATTCAGCACATTTTGGCCGCTTACATTGTATGGAGCCAACGTATACAGCAACCTTGACTATGTCTCAAGAAGCAGACTACAGTTGACTGTTAATCGACGTGCTAGATACGTCTTCAATAACCGCAAATACGACACAATATCGTGATGATCGTTAAAGATCTTAGACTCTTGTCTTGCATCGTTTCTTAATATCAGAAATGCGACCTGTACCCACAAACTTATTTATACTTATACTCCGAAATATCTGTCGTCAGATTCAGAATCACGAAGACTATTTTCTATTAACGCTGCAATGTTGTGGAACTTATTAATATGAATAGGTTCAGAACTACCATCAGAGACTTTCCATGTGTCTGCTATCAACAACAGCACTGTTAATTAGCAGCCATTGAAGTTGGTGTTTTTTCGTTTCCATTATTCCTATGCATCTTTCGATCATAAGCCTCTGAATGGCATATTTGATTACGCGTACTTACCGTGTAAAATAAATACAAACAAATACAGGTAACAATGATCCTATCCGAAGATTGTGGTGGCAATATAATGTCAACTGTAACTTTGGCATGAGGTCTTCTGTCATAAAGTTTTATTGTTCGTGTTCATTTTGAATGCCTTGTGATGCAAAAAGCAGGCAACATTTCAATTTTTCTACCTTCATTCAAAAAATCAAATTCCAATTTAACGCTTTATTTATATTCATGCAAACAAAATCTAGCCATATAATCACGTTTTTGAATCCTATGACTTTAGTGAAAACACTACAAAAAAATTATACTTTCAATCTGTTTAATGTATTGCATCACTACAAGCGTGCACCATGCGTGTGCGCTCCATGTGTGCAGCCCATAAGATTATTTTTAATATAAAAGGGAGTTCGGAAATGTTTTGCCTTTTTAATTCTCTCTTAACTTAAGAGACGTAAAGCTATTGCATTACCAACCCTCTGACTCTTTACTTCTTCATTCTTATTGGTTTGTATGCGGGCGAAGGTTCTGTTAATTATTTCTTACATGACGTCAGACTTTGCCAAATGTTTGAAAAGCACGACCACACACACACGCACATTTCTGTTTTTTTTTAGTGCAAATATGCCAGAGTATACTTTTATGCGTATGCATACGAAAACAACCCAAGACGCTATCGTTTTCTCGTTTAATCGTTCATTCGCATTGAAGGTTTCTAAATTTTATATTGATTAGATGTTTCAGTAAAACCTTTTTTCTTTGCTTACGTTTTTAATCAGAAAAATTATAGAAATGATTTATATATACATACACTGGGGTATTTTTACATCCGTATATATTTAATTTTATTTTATACAATTTTCCATTACATGCTTGAGATAGTGCGCACCCTTGCTTCCCAAAATGTATTTCAGACCTACGCATTATAATTTCTTTACAAATACGAAAAATAAACGAATCAATATACACTTAAAAACTCATCCCTAACCCTAACTTACTCAATTAAAACTATGTATTTTTCCGATCACCAAAGTCTAGATATGTCAGGCCAAGAGTTTCGAATTTTCATGAGCTTGAACGTAACACTATAAGTATGGGGGACAAAATTTTAATCCTTTCCAATTTTCCATCATCGAGAAAGTAGTTATCCCGCATGTGATATTCTAAAACTTTGTTGTCTACTTTCAATTATACGAAAAGGCCTTCAAAAATCAGTAATCGTTTTTTTTTTTTCTGCCTATTCTAGTGTTTAACAGATCGACGACACAAACCTATTTTTACCGAAAGCGATTATTTCAACCCTCTTTTTTGTGAAATCGTCACAGTTGAAAAAGTGGGGTAATGCGATACAATTTGCTACAAAACTTTTTTGGTCGATTGAATTCCCACGGCTAAAAGATACTGATGACCCGCTGTACCGTAGTATAGAAGAAACTGAAGCAACTTCGAAACGTGCCCACAATTTTTCCATACTTTCATCTATAACTTTTGATTTGAAGCTTATGCAAAACATCAATAGTTCTAGTATTAAAATCCAGTAACCATCATCCCAAGTAAATGAATCTTTATTGTCCTCCCAATCTTATCAGACACTACGTACTCTCAACGCTAGACTTATTTTCGTTTTTACTATATTCTGCACCATATAGTTTACCCAAAAACAGTAGAATTTTTATAAGAAAAACTGCCTGGGAGTTGTATGTGAACCTTTTTTTTTTTTGACCCGCGTTGTGTTCTATATCAGGTACTTCTTCCTCATCATTCTCGAAGCTACCGCGACGATTTCTAGCAAATTTTGGTGCTTTTGTCGGCATTGCCCTGTTGCAAGGGGCAACAGCAACACCGGACTTGCTTATTTGGAAAAATTTGTTAGGAACAGTAAATGTAAAAGAGCAAGTGATATAATTATTAATAAGTTTAATTAAAAATGTAAATTAAACTAAAGAAATACAACGTCAAAGAAGCGGAGCTTCTAATAGGTTTCTTAAGCGAATATTTATCTGACGAAACCCTACGGTCTTACTTTTGAAATCTAAACAATTTGCACGTGCATGGTAAATGTACTCGAAAATTAGAATACCCTGATATTGGCAAATTTCAAAAGCGTTATCCATAGGACTTTGAAAATATCCCGTTTTGTTGTCTTATCTGAAAGTTTCGAACAAACTGCCCGAAGTAAAATCTCTTTTAGTCATAAAAGTTAAACATTTTTGCTTTCTTTAACAGAATTCTTTTTAAACATTCTCTCAAATACAACTGTCGATAACATAACATAAGAAGAGAACTACTGTAAATACGAAAGCAATTTATAGAATGTAAAGTCTTCACCTTTTACTCTGCATTTATAATTGATTTATTTTCATAATATATTCACTCATACAAATTCAACTGGCATGCTTTCTCTCTTTATTTTGTACTTGTGTCTCTCATACAAATTCAACTGGCATGCTTTCTCTCTTTGACAAGTTTTTTGTCCATGTGCCTACAGGTGTTGTTATTGGACTGTCTGAGTTAATTTTGATATAAAAACACGAGCATTAAGAAAATCAGCAGCGCAATATGACTGAGACCTTACACAATTTTATGGAATACTACTTAGAGGGTTAGTTTAAATCCAAGTGGCGATTGGAACCATACCAAGACCATAAAGAAAATTGCGTTAGCTTTTCATTGATGACTTTGGAAATGATTTCATCATTGTAATTGAATGTACATAATCAATTCCTTGGCTTACGAGCAGATGGGTGGTTGTACTGTTTTTTTTTTCTATGCTTGCGTAGCGTAAAATTCTGATTAACATACAGAAGCTGTAATGATTATCATCGCCAACCAAGCAACATTGTTCTGTTTATGGGTTTAAATTCCAAGATAGTTCATAATAAAAAATTATGATACACAGAACATAATTCGATAATAGTGCGTGGATCGGAATGTTTTGATTATTTTCATCGTGTCGTCCGCCGTAATTAATTTAGGATTAGTATGGTTAGCTTTTGACATTCTCCTCTCCAATCGCTGCTATTTGCTTCCCAAATTGTAACGAAAAAATTAATCCATTACGCGTTAACGCCCATCACAATTAATTTAGAATTAACGCACTTACCTTGTCACCTTCTACCCACCAAGACCTTTTATTTGATACCCATAACACTTGTATTATTAAGAAAAAATTAATCCATCTAGTCCTAGTGCCCATCATATTTATTTTAGAATTAACACGATTTTGGGCAGGTAATATGTCTTCACTTCAGGAGTGCACAAAAAAGTTTGGAACATTCTGTCTTGTTTACCTTAATTAGATTAATAAGCATAAACCTCAAAAAAATGGAAAAGAGAAAATTCAGTCACTTTCAGTAACTTTGTGTGGGCATGGCCGATGTTTTCCATTTTTTTAAACAAATATAAAGCAAAGTAAATGGGGTAAATTTCCACCATCTACCTTTCATAACTTGTGGGTAGTGAGCAAATATTTGTTCATAAAAACGGACTTGCGTTCAGTTTACGCTTCATTGCGGGCTTGTGTTTGTGCTCCAATAGTAACCTGTGTGCAAAGACTGCCAATGTTTCTACCAAATTTGATGGCGATATCCAGGAGCCACAGACACAGACATGGACAGACATGGCTTAAGCAAGTCAGAATTTAATGCCGATCAAGGATATATATATTTTATAGGGTCCTTGAAGTTTCCTTTTTGGATGTCGTATATATTAGAATAAAATAACGATACCTCTCATGAAAGAATGTTTTTGTTAGCAAAATCTGGATTTCTTCATTCGCATAGTCTCTTCCGAAAGTGTTCCAATCAATAGAACGCTTTCCTAACCCTCTCCTTACGATTATTATAGAATACTTTTTCAACACTTGGAAAATACGCTTCAATCCCCGTGATGACCTCATCATTCGATCCAAATCTTTTCTTCTCCTCCTTTTCAGTCTCCTTTTCAGTTTTGCGAACAAGTAACTGGTAGAGGAAAGATGTAGTGCTGGTAGCAATGCGAACTTGAATTCATGCAAATTTCCCATTATAACCATCGACTCATACCACACAGCTTTCTAGTGCCAAAATGTTAACGCAAAATAGTAGCTACATTGTCTCTTGGTAACTTTAGGATGTCAGGCGTATCAAACAAATCCACTTATAAATCCGTAAGAATGATTTACAGCATTTTGTTGTTGTTTTCTGGTGCAAATATCCATTTTTCTTTGGTCCTTAATTGTGTTCAGTATTAACGGTGTCCGTACGGTTTCGTTTAATATTAGCAGTAGACCATCGAGAAGTGGTGTTTTCGATGGAGAATACGTTATTTTTGCCCCTTCAAGAAACAATCCTTAATGAATACATGATTTCCGATCTCTTCCATTATTTGAGTATAAAAAAAGTAGTGTGAATAAAGGAACTACACATCAGAAGTGCTAATAAGCGTCGTTCAAACACTTTCCGCGAACAATATATAATAAATCGTGTATAGGTCGATCCTCAGAATTACTGCCCGATATGTTCATATTGAAGATGATGACTGTCCAATGATGAGCACCAACAAAGCTTTCTTGTCTTCGTTTATCTTGCTCTTGTTTGATTTGTTTTGATTTATTTTAACTTACGTTACTTTTGCCTGCGTTCGCTTAGCAAAGGAAAAGACTTTCGTCTTAGGTTGACTTAATTGACTAACCGCTTAGCCAAGTAGTTAAGAAGCGCGGCTATCAAGCGGTTTAAACAAACGATTCCTGAGAACAGTATTTTCATACTTTCAGTATACTTTCAGTATGACTGACATTTGGTTACAGCTGCAGTGAGTGCTCACCGATCGAGCACACACTACTCCCAACTGCGATACCTTCCTATATCTCTCTCACTACTCTTTCCAGCCGTGTTCAGTCATCACCGTGTTACATGCACATGTATACAAAAAAAAAAAAAAAAGTACTTAATACTTCCCGTTTGTAGTTCGTCATCGTTTCATCATGTGATATATTCAAAAAGTTTTGCATCCTTCAAATCTCCACGATCCTTGCTCATGATGTATCTGAAGGTACAGGTGTTCGAAAATATTCTTAAAAAAACAAGGGCGAGTAAGAGTCCAGAAGCACATCTGTCGAAGTTTTCCTCAAGTAGCGCGCAGCAATCTTATAAAATGTTATTCTTCTCGCCCTCAGGTAATTTTGCAAACGCTTTCGATTAGATAATAGCGCATTAACACTGTATTTTATAATATTTGTATTCGTTATTGTTGTAATTGCTGTTTGTTTGTATTGTTATTTGTTTATTGTAAATTAAAATCAAGGAATTTTTGTACCGATTTTTATGGTCTTATAACCTTGACCTGATTCTGGAAAATTACAAAAGTAAACTGCAAGTATGCGCTGTGCTTAACGACAATGAAGGAGGCGTCAACAATGACAACAGCAATCACAACAACAACCACAACATTAGCAATAGCGTTTAAGCGTTTAAATCGTTCAAACGTATACGAATTTTATACCCTTCTCTCTCACAAGACTGGTTTTTATCTACAAGTTTTTTGTCTGGAGAAAATGAAATGTACGAAAAGAAAAAAAGAAAAAAAATAATAGTCAGCAATAAAGTATATAAATCACCAACAGATTGTTACGCATGCTCAGCGAATGACTTTGATTTAATTTGATTGTATATGCTTACGGTTATTATTTATTTTTTATTTAAGTATTTAAAATAATTGTAAATGCAATCGTCAACTTGACTCGATTTTTTTATAATAATTAAGCGCAAGCTATGCTTAAAAGTGTGGTTCTAAACTTAAGTTGCGCATAACTTGATGTCATCATTGAGTGGTAGCTAAGGTCAATGTTGCGATAACAACAGCAGGCCTAAAACAGCATTAATGGCAAATTCAATGTAAGCAAGTTTTCTCCTTCACCGATATTAATTGAGTTGCTCGCATTCGTATATGGCTCTCTTCGAAAACGAAAACCAATAACACAAATGGTGCGATGAAAATCATTAACAAACTGATTAATTGAAAAATTTAAGAAAAACGATGGTTGGAAAATAATCGAAGCGCCTCCAAAACAGGACAAGAGCATGGGGGAGACATAGAAGAAAAAAGAATGACATCTTATTAAATCACTTGTCATTCTCCTTATCTTCAACACAACGCTCCTAAGCCTAAGTTAGGCTTGAAAACTCAAATCAATCTCTACTCACATATAATTAACTTGTAGTTCTCGCAGAGGATCTCCGCTTGTATCATATACGGTAAATAATTCCTTCGACTATTCCCGAATGGTAAGCTTAGCCTTTGCGAATATTGACCGAAGGACTGACATCCTGTCATACGTGCTAGTGCCAAATTTTACAGATTAATCTTGCAAGGAGAGTGACGCTGCGCTTTCCATCTTTTATGAATCCAACCGGAGCATTTTAATTTCGATTCATAGTTTGTTATTCCATCACTTCAAACACGGCTTAGTTGACAGAACGTCCTGAAGGTATATTGCCAACCAACCCAAAGATCTTACGATAACGTGTGTCGCGTCATTCATTACCTATTTATCACGTAAAATGGCGTACACTTGATCGAACACAAACAGACGGATATGGTTCGATGCATTCCGAATGTGGAACTGGCCAAGATTTTATATACTTACAATAGAACATACGTTCAAATTTTGTATTTCTTTTGAAAAGCAAAGGTGTTCTCAGTTTACGTATTACTGTAGGCCTATCCTTCGACCGATTTAACTCATTTTCGATACCAAGCTGGGTATAACAGCTTGCAATACTTTTGTCAAATTTGAAGTCGATAGCGATATACCGATACACAGACATTACACAGAGGGACAAACGGGCCTGCTTAAAACGATTCCGAATTTGATGCTTATCCAGAATATATGCACTTTTAAGGGATCTCTGAAGTTGCTTTCTGTGCATTGCAAACAGTTTCATAAAATGAATATACCTCTCTCATCCTTCAGTAATGGATATAAAAATTACCATCGACTTTACCCAATATCGACAGCTATAAATTGACAGTAGCACATTCCTTGCATTCATTTTAACGACAAAAACTTTCCATATTATATGTTACTGCTGTCTAAATCAGTAAATAGGGTAAAATCGAATTATCAGTGCCTTCGCAGCTACCGAAAGCAGGGCTCGCACTATATCGTTTATTGACTTGTGCTAACTCTTTGTTATTGCAAATTAACAACTCCTTTTTTTTTTTGAAGAGTAAGAACTCCAAAAACTAATGTTTGCCGCATTCCGCATATTCGCATTAGCAAGGCATAGTAACATTGCAAACCACTTGTAGTCTACGGCACGTTACTATTTGTTTGCAAACTTGCACGTGACTGTAATAACAATTTATGTACACATTCGTAATCTCTTTTAGATATGAGCAATGAGACTAAAGAGAAAAATATCTGCTATGGAATGCAGTTAATTTCCATTACTCTTTCTCGATTTTATGGTAAATAAGCATATGTCTTGTATACACTTCCAACTCATATGTCAGAAGATTCGTAACTATATTTTACGAATCGGCTCATTATGCAATTTATAAGCGACTATCACGACAACGCCGCTATCATCGATGCTGAGTGAGTAAAGCATTAAAAAGATCTAAAGGTAGTTCTGTATACATCATAGATAAAATTGGATGCAATTTATATGTAAGCAGTAAAGAAAACATCGACTTGCAATGGTTTCGACACGTCGCTTGAAACTGCCTGCCAAAAAAACACAAGTGTAACAAATGCCGTAGCAACGGACAAAATAAGTAATAACATTATAGTGGGGCAACGCCAATCACTCCACACCCTATACCATTTCGCCTAGGATAGTTGTTCACTCGTACACAAAAATTACACATTAACTATAAAAACCCACACCTTTGATGAAATCCTTACGTAGAGCAGAATTTCAGAAATAGGCGTAAATGGTCCAAAAACTTTTTTATGTTAATTTACTATTATGGACCAATTTTCATCATCGAATATGACAACTTATAATTTTCTGCTCTATAAAGGATCAATCAATCAATATTCGTTAAAATCCTTATTAAGGTTGGGTCCAAAAAATAAACAGTTCATTTTTTTATGTTAAATTACTATGATAATATAATTCTCATGATGAACCAGTGAAAATTATACCTTTTTTTCGCATAAACTATAATTTTTGTTATATGAGATGAGATTCAAAAATAACCCCAGCCATTCCAATGTTTTCATACCAATTTAGAATGCCTAAATACTACTATTTAGCCACTTTTGCCAAGAAATTTTGAAAATTGCAATTTATTTCCTTGTAACCAGTTTTCAGAACAGGACGATATATGAGGAGTGGTCGCAAATTTAGACCGATCCGAACAATTTTCAATAGCGTTCGTTCCTTGCTCGAAACACGTCACTGCGCTAAATTTAATCAAAATTGGGATCTGCAGCTCGAATACAAATTACATGGACAGATATCATAGGGACCGACAGCCTTAGATTGATTTAGAAAATGATTCTGCATCGATCGGTATGTTAACAAGTACGTCCATCTTAAGCTCTTCTGAGTGTTACGTACGTCCGCACTAACTTAATATACTCTTTACCACGAGTAGTGTAGAGTATAACCATGTAACGAAAGTGGGAATCCAACACTCAGAAGGATTGTCTGATCCGAACTGCACGGATTTGTGGCTATATTCGATTCTAAATTGAGCTTTGGATTATAGATCCAACCTTCCGTTAACAAAGAATCCGCTCTGCTGAGATTTATTACACGTTGGTCGTACGAATTTAACGATCCTTACATTAAGAGTAAGAGGTTATTCGCCGCACTTGTTAGACCTCTATTGGAGAGTTCCGTGGTGGTGTGGTTGCCGAATTGCCGATGCTCTCTTGATCAGATTGAGTGTGTGCAAAAAGTTTTTACAAAATTTGCATTGCGTGGCTTGACACAGAATCCGGCAATACCGCAGCTTCCCTATGAGAATCATCTGAAGCGTATTCACCTTCCTAAACCTGAAAGTAGACATAGACTAGGCGTTTCGTTTATTATAAAAGTGCTGTCCGGTGAGTGTAATTCACCATTTTTATTGAGTGACATTGATGTTTACCTTCCGGCAAGGCTAACCTGAAACTGTCGGGTTATTAGACTACCACAAATTCGCAGTAACTGCGAGGTCTATCGCCTACGCTGAGTTTTTATGCGTGATTATGGCGTCAGTTCCTAAAAAATGCAATTTTATATTACAACCCCTGGGCGTCTGTCGCTGTTGCTACGATTTGTTATTGAATTGTTTTTATTAATTTTATTTTTACATTTCTCATTCTGAATTTGTTATAAACAAAGCATTGTAACTAATTTTCCACTATTTGAATAATAATAATAATAGTAACAACAGCATTTTAATCATTCTCAAGATTCTCATAAGAGAAGCCCGTCATAACAGAATCCGTTATAAAAACAGGGGCACGTCTTAGCCCGGCATAGTTAAATCGTTTTTTCCTGCGATATAGGTTACGTCACACATCATACGACACACAACGGCTGCTACCGTTTTGTTATCGTTTGATTGTTCGATATCGAAAACGATCAACTAAAACTTGTATGATATATTATTTTCTATATAACTCTAAAACATTATTCTTTTTTGATCTTGGAAGTGGTCGATGTACAATCATTTGTAAAGGGCTAAAGTTCTGAACGAAAATTTATTAATACTGAAGACATAAACAACATAAAATCTTGTGGCCACTTGTCACCTTTCGGTTAAAATTGTGGTAAACTTTTTCAGTTAAAAACGTGAAAATAAGTCGATGAATCGATTCGAAACATTGCACGCTGGGGCACGTCCTACTTCAAGTTTGTGAAAGATGGCGACCCTTCTTCTTCGTTCAGTTCTTTTGAACTGGTTCTAAGTTTCGACACTTATTTGAATTGTTTATTTAGATATTTCAGAATAATACGTGTTCGTATTTAAACTAGCCACCTGTGGTCGGCCTTACGTTGAATTAGTTCCATCCAACATATGTGAATTTATTTTTGCCTAATGTGGCTAGAACATCAAGTTTGTCCAGGTCGCTATGCAATTACTTCCAATAGACACCACAGGTCACTTACGTAAGAAGAAGAGTGCAATAACTTGTCTCTTATAATTGGCGAAGAGAATACGTTGGACACCATTCTTAAGACATTTATTAAATGCCAACATACTGCACACAAAACTATCATACAACACTTTTGCGAGTAGACACCAACACAATCAAATCAGAAAATTTCTTCCGTTCTTCTTTTTTGTGCTTTTTTTCACATATTTGAAAGTTTGGGCATTTTTATTATTATTCATGTAATAAACATGTATACAATTGCGCTGTCTGGAATATTTACGAATATAAACATGTATGAAATAGTTTGCAAGTCGGGAATATTTTTCACAGTAGAGGAAAATCTGCACCTCGCTGACGATATTGGCGGGTACGCTTGTTGTACGTAACAAATTTTTGCAATTTTTCACTTTATTCGAATCTAAATTATTAGATTCTAAATCTAATTTATCTATAAATCTAAATTATTAGATTCGGTGTGGCTTATTCCAAACTATTAATTAACAGGTTTAAATAGGTTTATTATATTTATTATTAAATCAAGTAGTCTGGAACCATTTCTCTCTATGGTGATCATTCCGTAACAATAGTTATTTTTTCAACGATGACGGGAAAAAAAGAACGAAAAGTGTCGTTTCTTATTGAAACGCAATCTTGCAAATAAGACGATTCGCAATTTGTCTCGTCAAATGACGCGCGATTTGAGACATCGCCGACTTTCTTCAATCGCCAATGGGTACTTTCGATGGAAAATCGCAAAAGTAAAAACAAAATATCGAATGATAATAACAATGAAATAAATGAATAAATAAATGTAAATAAAAATAAAACCATTTATATTATTAGCAATCTTTTTAGTTCACAGTTTTGTTATATTCTTTTGTTTGTTGTTCTTAACTATGCTTTCGGTTATTAAATTGATACGTAAATAAATAAATAAATAAGGTATATTAAAAAAATGTGTAAAAATTCGAAAGCTTCAAAATAATAAAAGTTTCGTAATTTTCAAAGGACTAAATTAATTTAATTTAAAGATTTCATATAAAATAAAGTATAACTAAGTTAATTTTTATAATTTTTATTTTGGTGTATAAGCAAAACATAAACATAGAAATTCAATTTTTTTTTTTTTATAAAAAGCTTAAAGCTTTTCTTGTAGTATTTTTTTTTTTTTTTCAATTTTTATTTAAGTATAATTATGCCAATTATTATTCACTTAGTTTTTTTTTTTTTTTGTTCTTTTTGTGAATTTATTTGTTAACTACACTACACGGAATTTTTAATTTTTCGTTTTAATACAACTAAACATCTTAAGCTTTGCCATAATGTTTTTCTAGTGTTATTGTTTATGTTGTACAATATTGTTTTTTGTTTTCTTTTTTTTGTTTTTTTTATTTTATTTAACCGGTTTGACATTGAACTCTTTCGAAATGAGTATTACCATCAAACTCATCGTCATCTTCGTGACCGCCGCCATGAGCACCGCGGCTATCTTCGGTTCGTGGTTGTACATCGACTAATAAAACTTCTTCGGCCTCTTCTGGCATAGTGAAAGGTTCTCTTGGTGGCAGTAGAGTTTCTAGCATTTCTAACTGTTCGGATGTGGCGAAACCGTTTTCCGGAAAATCCACCATAAAATGTATTAACAAATCACCACGGTCGAAGGGATTATTACGCAACGGCATACCTTCCCCAGGTATCATTTTTAATTCCTCGTGACGTATTACTTCACCCGGACGGGTCGCTACGCATATTTGTCGGCCATCCAAATGCTTAAAACAATGCACAAATCCACATAAAGCCTGAGTGAGGTTAACGTGTATATTACGCATTATGAGATCATTGTGCCGTCGCTGAAACAGTGTGTGTTCAGTTTGTATAAGTACCACTATTAAATCACCGCGGGAGCCCTGCAAACCTTGATGACCCTCCGAAGGAAACGGTATTTTCAGCATATGCGGTGCACCCTTTTCCACAGTAATTTCACGTTTAGCCAATTCTTCGACCAAACCATTGCCATGACACGTACCACATTGAAGATTTTCAGCTATAACATTACCACGACCATGACAAACCGAACAAATCTGAAATTAATATTATCTTTCGTTTTTCTGAAGATAACTTTATCGTATATTTCCGCTTACAGTCTCCACAGCTGTTAAACCCATAAATGCATAACTTGCCATACGACCGACACCGTTACATTGAGTACATTTCTGTTGAGCCTCCTTGGGGCCACCATCTCCGTGGCATTCGGAACAAAACGACGTGCGTTTATATTCAATCGTTTTAGCTACATTGCCATTATAGATTTCCTCCAGAGAAACTTCCAATTTTATTACAATTTGACCAACTTTCCCTCGACCTTCGCGAGAATGTCCGCCTAGGTTACTAAACGGAAACCACTGGGCAAAAAATTCACCGGCATCAGAAAAACCATCGGCACCTTCCTGCAAACCCTTAATACCATGACGATCGTATACTTTACGTTTTTCTGGATCCGAAAGAACTTCATAAGCGAAAGAAATTTCTTTAAATTTGTCACCAGCATTTGGATTTTTATCCGGATGGAATTCTTTAGCCAATTTACGGTAATTCTATTTACAATGAAAAAAATAATTATCAATAAGAATATAAACATCGAAGCATTGTTTATTGAGACAGCATTACCAGAAGTGAAGTTTTATAGTGCAAGGGAGAAAAGAAAACAAAACAAATCGCACCTTAAATACAATTGCAAAAAAAAATAATCTATACATTTTCACACATGAATTATTTGCAACAATAAAAACAACATTGTCAAGAAGCTGGGATCAATTAACGTAATTTTTGCAGAGCCATTTTTTGTATTTTCAACAATCATTCTTTAATTTTTAATAAAGTCTTTTCAACCATATTTTTACCTTTTTTATTTCTGCATCTGTTGAGTTTTTTGTAACGCCAAGAATTTCATATAAATCCAAATTTTCCATACTTTCGTCAGAATAGACAAATTTTCTTCAAATTTGTTTTTCTGATTATCTTGCTTTATGCACAAATAGATATATATGCAGCGGCGTAATATTTAACACCTCGTTAAATAAAAAATTAAATTTATAAATAAAATAAAATTGTTAAACTTGCTAAAAATTTTCTGTCTTGCCTTTTTTCCCTAGAGACAAGAGCAGCAATGTTGCCAATGTTAGAAGTTATACATGAATTTGGAGAAAAATATGATTACCTCAAAAAAAGTGTTCACTTGAAATTACGTCCCACTACGTTAAAATATTGATGGGTTCATTAACGTATCCGTAATGCATTGTACTGATGTACAACCGTTTCTCTTGCATGATTAAGCGTTATATATATTCAAATGTAATGTAATAAATTCGTATAAACAATTTAATATTGAATTTAATGACACAGCACTTAATACTTGAACACTTGGCACTTAAATGCGTACAAAATATTTAGTTTGCAGTTAAAGTAATTTAAACGTTCTAAAAAATTAAATTTCACCTGAAATGCGAAAATTGTGTACATAAAGAATTTTATCAATTTTCTATAAATAAAAAGGAAGAAAACTTTAGTTATTCATTTTTAAAAATTCATTGAAAATTCTGTGAGAACATTTCGCAAACGTGAACTGATTGAACAATATTTAGTGTATATTAAAATAATTGCATTTGAAATATATAACGGCTTGCTTAAAAATGAAAAGTCATAACTATGCTGTAGAGATCTTGTAACTCTATAATGTTATGTGATGAAGATAACTTTTCAAATAGAAAATACAATCAAGTTTTTCAATTCACTTGCACTTATTTTATTTGCTTAAAGATAATAGATTATTTGTATTGTTATTATTATTTTTGCTTTTAATTCCTTTCAACTGTTATATAACACTCTATACAAAAAATACCCTATTTTGGTTAGCACATAAAATATACAACCCTGTTTGTGACGGCCATTTTTTTTCACGTCATTACTTGTGAATATACATCGGCTCACGGCTGTTTTTTCACAAAATTTCTCTAAAAAATACGCGAGAAGTACGAAGAAATAAGAAATATTAATATTAAAAAATTTTCTAAAAATATTTATATTAAAATTTAATTATATGCCGAAAAATATATGTTAAGAAAAAAATCGCAGAGTTGGGTGGAAATTTTTGCAATAGCCGAGGCGAGAAAAAAATTTTGTGTGTATCAACGAAACACGGTAGAAAGTCATAAAACTAAATAACTGTAGTTAAACGTTAAAGACAGAGAGAAGTGTTTACGATTTCAGCACGAGCGAAAGGGAAAGCGAACTTAATAAAATTCTAGTATTATCCAATTGCCCTATTATTAAATTGACACCGGGAGACTGTTGCTTTGTTTTCTACATAATGATGGAAAACTATGATCAGCCATGTATAAAAGGCAAAGGTTTGCCTAAATTAAGTGACGATGTGCTTCCAGTTAAACTGCAAGAGCAAACTGAATTTTTTACTTGTGTCGAAGAGTTGACAGTACATAATAAACAAAATTTCAATTTTGGCGCCGAAATTTTAAACACAGCAAATCTTAGTGTAACTAGCGAAGAAGATAGCAAAACAAACTATGAAATAAACAAAACACTGAGTATTGCGCCATCCGAACACAATTTGCAAACATCTATCGCTGTTACAACAAATGCAGTGGTCTGCCAGCATGATATTTTATCTACAGATAACAAGGACTGCTCAGAAGAGACCATAAGTGAACAAGACTGCAATGATCGGGATGTTGATGAGGAAGAGGAAGAAGAAGATAGTTATCAAACTGATGAAAATGATAACTCAAGTAATAACCGAATTATATCCAGGCATCATGAACACGATGCAAATGATGAAAATCTAGAGGACTCGGATGAGTCGTCATCAGATTCTGATTTTTCGGATCTTAGTGGTCTATCGGATATGTCGGGTAAGGAATGGAAACCCAAAAACCAAAGGCCCATTAATTGGGTGCAAAAACAAATTCATTCAGGAGCAAATCCCCGAGAATTATTATCCAAATTTTTACCCACTTCAGCTCAACGCATAGCACCTGAACTTACCGATATGACATTATGGAGGATATTGGCCAGCATGCTTTCAGAACCACCCAGACGACAGAAATTGTCCTACATTAATACATTTGATGATGTTATCCAGCTGCTCCAAAAATGTAACAACGTTATTGTTCTAACAGGTGCGGGAGTATCTGTATCATGTGGCATACCAGACTTCAGGTCCAGCGATGGCATTTATTCACGTCTTGCAAAGGATTTTCCTGATCTTCCTGACCCCCAAGCCATGTTCGATATTAGTTACTTCTCCCGCGATCCGCGCCCGTTTTATAAATTCGCCCGAGAAATTTACCCCGGGCAATTTAAACCGTCTCCATGCCACCGCTTCGTTAAAATGCTAGAAGAAAAACAGAAATTGTTACGTAATTACACCCAAAACATAGATACATTAGAGCAGGTGGCCGGTATACAAAATGTTATTGAATGTCATGGTTCATTTTCGACGGCTTCTTGCACGAAATGCAAGTACAAATGCGACGCGGATAGCATTCGGGCAGATATATTTGCACAACGCATTCCAGTGTGCCCACGCTGTCAGCCCAATGTTGAACAAAGTGTTGATGCTTCTCAACCTGTCTCAGAATTTGAATTGAGACGACTGGTGGAAAACGGCATTATGAAGCCAGATATTGTATTTTTCGGAGAAGGTGAGTAATATGTGTGAAAAATAATATTAAAGCATTCGGATAACTTAATTTTAAAATGGTTAATTTTGAATCAACTGAATCACGGCAATCCGATTTCATGTTTATTAAATTTAAAAAAATCAAGTTTGAAAACAATTCCCATTTAATAATTATATAATTTTAATAAAAAACATGTCCCTAAAGTGTAAGTAATAAATTGCAACTTTATTCCCTTTGCCTTTTCTTTCAAATGTATTTATTATCGTAATAATAAACTCATTCATTCGTCATTGCTTCAGGTTTACCTGATGAGTTTCATACAGTTATGGCAAGCGATAAAGATAAATGTGATTTACTGATAGTTATGGGTTCGTCCCTTAAAGTGCGACCGGTAGCTCTTATACCCAGCTCTATACCGGCTAATGTACCACAAATACTTATTAACCGTGAACAGCTGCATCATTTGGAATTCGATGTTGAGCTGCTCGGTGACGGTGATGTCATTATCAACCAAATATGTCATCGTTTGGGGGAAGATTGGCAACAAGTTTGTTTCAATGATGAAATTCTAAGCGAAAGCAAAGAATTAATGCCTCTGGATGAGGAGAAAGACACAGAACTAGATGAATCTAGATGTTTAGCTGCGGATTGTGAAGACGAACATAAATCAAATAATTCCATTGAGCTAACTATGAGGTCAACAGGTACTTATTCTGATAGCGGCTTCGATTCCTCCTCATCGACCGCAGCTTTGTTAGCCCCAAAGAAAGTGGAATTTTTATCACCCGATTTAATAGAAGAACCAGAGGCGTCTACGAGCTTCGCTTGTTCTCGAGATTATCGCTATTTATCCATAGATTCATCTAAAGATAGTGGCATACAAGGAGACGCTTCAAATCAAGCTTTACCTCTGCCTCTCAACACCTTAGGTGATTCTGGAGGAACGCGCAACGGTAATTATTTACAAATTACAACTACAAGTTCGACTAGCACCATTTCAAGGACTTCGTTGGACAAAATTTGCAAGGAAAGAAATGCAGAAACATCCACAAACAACCCCCAAGAACCATATATATTGAAATGCAGGCCACAACAACCATCTTCACCGCAGCAAAGTGCAGCTGATCGTTTATTTAAAGGTACTTATTATTGTCACGACGGTAGCGCTTCTTACGTGTTTCCTGGTGCTCAAGTCACCTGGAATACGGATTCGAATGAAACGATTGAAGACGATCTGGCAGATCAAAAAGTCGAAGAAGAATTTGAGGATTCAGACACAAATCAAGCTCCTTTATCACCTCTAATGACCCCATCAGTAGAAGCTGAAATGGTCAATGCTATAACCAGCACTAAAAGCCATCAACTAACAGCAAACACGATATCAACAACAGCAACTTTTAATAATGTTATAAATGCTAGCAATAATAGAAACAGTGGCACTTGTTTGGCTTTAAATAAACAGAAACGTTATTCAAGCGTCGAAGAACAGAATGTAGAATTAAGTTGTGTCACATCCCAAGCAAGTAACAGCCAAACCAGTAGCAATAATGATATATACCCACCTTCCAAGAAGCGACGAAGCAGCAAAGAGTTATTAATCGTTGGTAATGAATTCAATGAGCAAATCAACAATATCAATGCCCAAGACAATCCTAACTTAGAATGTAGTCTTAGCTATAATAAACTTTAAAATTCTTTTGTTTTCTCAGACATTTAGCTCAATAGTTTCAGAAAATGTCGTGCACCTACACCATTTAATTCATATTAATCGTAAAAAGAGATGAAAACCGTTTTTCTTCCTCGTTGATTGAATTGTTAAAAATTGGCTCTCATTGCAAACAAAAAAATTTTCAATTGTTGCGTTAAACATGGGGACAATTCTTTTTTTTCGCCTCACAAAAGCCCTATGTATCTTTTTTTATTGGTACGCGCTTTCTCCTTTATATTATTTTTTAGCTTTCATTGGTGTTTTTAAGTAAATATTTTTGCGCTTTTTTTTTAAACAGTTATTTTATTTGAGATTGTTGCATTGCTTGGAATATTGGAGTTTCTTTTCAATTTTTCCAACTTTTTTTTTTTTTTATGGCAGTTATCTAAACAAATAACTCCTTGGTTTGTTTATTGCCTGGTTTTTCCATTGTTCTTTTTCTTCCTTCTTTTCTTTGATTTTTTTAAAATTTTTTTTAAATTATTAAATAATCTCTTAAGGCGTCTGTATCGTCGGACAGATTTCAACGAGTTGCTATGTTTTCACTTATTGTTAACTATCAATTTACCGCAAATTTTTTCGCTTTTCTTTTTTTTGATTTTCTTTTGTGTAACGTCTTTCATAGTAGAACTTATTTTGAAATACGCATTTCTTTTTTATTTTTACACTATCTACACTTGGAAATTGAAGCAAAGCGCAATTTTTATACTATTTATATCCACTATAAAAAAAAAAAATTATTTTTCTTATTAATAATTTTTTTTAATATACGCGGTTTTTTATAGCAAATTACTGATAAAAAAATTTTTACTTTCATAATCGATTATATTTCAATAATATGTATGTACGGTCTCTGATAGTTCATTGCATTGTTTTCCTTCACTGAATCGTTTTTACATTACTTTATATATTTCTTTTAAAAAATTTTATAATGCCCTAGTTATTGTTTTTTCAAACCAAAAAGCTAAACAATATCATATATTTATAATGTATATATATATATATATATATGAAGTATACTGAGATATATTAAGTTAGTGCGGACGTATGTAACACGCAGAAGGGCTTAAGGTAGGGTGTCTTTTATTATACCGATCGATTCAGAATCATAGTCTGAATTAACCTAAGCCTATCTGTCCATCTGTCCGTCTAATGTGGCTCAATCTAAATTTTTGTTCAAGCTACAGATCGCAATTTTTGAAATATTTTAATGGAATTTGATACAGTGACGTGTTTCGACCCGAGGACGAACGGTATTGAATGTGGTTCGCATCGGTTCACTTCTTCGACCAATCCCCATATATCGTCCTATTCTGAATAGTCGTTATGTGGAAAAAAATTGGTATAAATACTTTGGGTAGGCTGGGGCAATTTTTGAGCCCCGTCTCATATAATGGACACTGAAGTTTTCCATTTTTTGGATCGCATCCTAATAAGGATTTCCACGAAAATTGATCTTTTGTAGAGCAGAAAAGTCTAGGCTTTATATGTGGTGATGAAAATTGACCCATAATAATAATTTAACGTAAAAATATAAACTGTACCAAATTTGGATACTCTTCGCCTATATTTGAATTCTTCCGTACGTGAAGATTGTACCGAAATTGTTGTATTTTGCGGTGTACTTTTTGGTGTCTCATTACCAAAATGAGTGGAGAACTATAGTAGGCGAAGTGGTGTAGGGTAGGTAGCGATCGGCGTTGCTTGACTATAATTTTCTTACTTGTTTTTAAATGGGTTTGTTAATTAGATCCTCATGCTGACCCTGTCTTTCTGCTATCTGATCCTCGGACTCGAACTGACAGAAAAGAGTTAAATAAATCATTGTAACGTTTTCGAATATATCAAGTAATTATGTGTAGCTTTTCTTACTTTTATCATTTATAATTGATTTAAATTCCTTTTTAATGGTTGTTTTTTCTCAACTTTGACCGACGATGTTTTCAAACTTTCTTTCCTTTCACCCAAAACAAATTGTCTCTGTACGATTCATTTAGAAGATTACAAAATTTTATAACTGACTCAAATATCATTATAAAATTTAGAGGTTAAAAAACAAATGAGTAGAGCATCTCATAGTATATTTGCTATTACGATATATATTGGCGATTTTTTTTTTTTTTTTAAGATTAAGAGAAACATCATTTTTTTAATAAGGCAAAAAGAATTTAGACTTTTTATCATTTTTATTTATGAAATGGTTATGTTATTATTTTCCAATCATTACTAGATGCTAGCTATTAAATGCGATAGTTCTTACTTTAAACAATTTTTATTTTGAACTTTACTTTTTTTTTTAAAGTTATTTATTAGTAATGAGAAGTTCTTTTTTTATGTTTACCCTTTTTTTACCATTTTACGATTTTACATCAATAAGCGATTTTTAAAAAAAAAAAGTTTTACTTAGAAATGTGTGTGTGTGTGTGTGTGTGTGGTTTATCATCTCTTTTTGGTTTTAAGTTGAAAACTCTAAATTATACAAAACGTAAAATGTAAACACATGCTCATATATAAACATTCTCGTATTTCTTTTCGGAAAATGTAATTCATTACCAAAAGTACTGTTTCTGAGTTCAATTACATTTAGGAGTGTCAGCAAAAATCGTGTGGGTTATTTTTTTTTTTTTTTTTATCCATTGGACGGAAGCGGTCTTGGCTTTGATTGTCAGAAAAACAACAGATTTTATTGCATTTCAGATTAATAAGTAACGGTAATCAAAATCAAGTATAAATAATAATTGTTAATAATTTAAATATTTACAATAATAATACTAATGAAGTTTCGCATTTTTTTTTTTTTTCTTATTATCTTTGTTCTTTCTATTTTGCTTACATTCATTTTTTTCACTTATTCAATAAGTTAGACTTAAAAAAAAAAAAAATTAAACACTCAAATTCTGTGTTTGTATATAAGAAAAACATAAAATAGGTTTTTTAAGTCAATTTTAAATTGATAAAATTTTCTTCGGATATTTTGTTATTTTTTTTAATTTTTTATATTTTTTTTTTTCACAGATTTATTTAATCAACTTAAAATAAGATGTAACTTTTAATTAAATGTAAAATTTTAAGTGTAATAATTAAGAGAATTATATAAAAGCATAAAAACTAAAATTATCTATTTTTCTAAATATATCATATTTGGCATTCAAATCCAAAAAAAAAAAAAAGAAGAAGGTATAAATGCTAAAGCTTTTTAATTTTATTCTAAGTCTAACTACAAAGAGAAACTATGTAAAAGAGGATAACATTAGAATATATCATACAATTTTTGGGTAACAAAGACCGTAGGGAGGAAAAAGGAATATCCTTTTTTTTGTTTCGATAAAGTGAATTCTTAAATAAAAGATAATAATAAAACAAAAACATTTCAGCTGAAAAAATTTGTTTTATTTAAATACAAATTTATTGAATTTTCCCTACAGAATAAATCCTACATCAGAGTAAATTAAGTTTATGCGAACGTACGTAGAACATTGAAGGGCTTAATATAGAGACCTAATTTTTATTATACCGCTCGTCTTGCCTGTCCGCCCGATGTCTCTCCATTTAGTCTTGTATCGAACCAAATTTGACACGCATTGATATCTTTTGACCTAAGGACGAACGCTGCTGAAAAAACTGCTTGGATCGCTCCACTTTTTCGACCACTCCCCATATAACCTTTTATTTTCAAAAGTCGTTATGCATTTTCAAAATTTGTCAACAAAACTCATTCTATATTAGCACAACGACATTCTAATTTGGTACGAAAGATTTGGTTCGGCCGCGGGGATTTTCGGAACCCCCTCTCACATAACCGTTCCTACTATAAATAAATTTTCATGCCCACAATGCACAAGAAACTAAAACAACTTCGAAAAAACCGATAATTTATTCATATGTTCAATCCCTTGAAGATATTTCCAAAAACCTGTGACCCAAAAATCACTTTCATGTTTAATCCAAATGCTAAAAAAGAAGGTTAGGCGTATGCATTTTCTGCATTATAACATTAAAAACCAATATCTAACATCTAGTAAGATTTCGACTTCCTTATGCCGAAATGTTTAAAGTCCAAAAACCCTTCAAATTAAAAGAGAATCCTCTAACGGATATGATCTTTCAAAAATTCGTGCATACTGCTGTAGTCGGACAAGATTAGAGAGGCATGAATAAATTCGAGCAGAAGTTTTAGACCGAGATAACTTTACATAGATGTAACCAATTTCATTCTTATGCGCATGTTCTAATCAGAATAGCAAAATCAATAGCTGTCCATTCTGATGGGGCAAAGCAAATTATTCAAATTGTGTCTTTATGAAACCAAGATAAACGAAATGGTTTCCAATCAACTTGTAATTGTTTACTTCCATGTCTACAGTCTTCAATACTCTGGTAATAAAGAGGCTAAGATATGAGTAATACTAGAATTCTAGTAGATGGCGCTTTACTGCTCATCTATTTTCGTCTATTACTTTTATGAATGATATGGCTATTGTCAGCTGAATCAAGCTCTCCCATATTTTTCACGAGCTATTTAAAGCAAAATTTTGTGGAATAATGCTGCATAGGCTCTTTGGCTGGTTATCGTGTCATTGCATTTAAACACTAGAACTAACGAATGCGACATTTTGATTCTTTTTAACCTTCCGTCTTTGAAAAAATGCTTATGTCACATGTAATGCTCCATAATATTTCAATAACTTTTGCTTATGTGAAAAGGCCTTCAAATGTCTATAACCTATTTCACCCTACATGGTCCAGTTTTCGAGATATCAGCGATATATACGTATTTCTACTCAAATGGATCATTTTTATCCCCTTTCTTTATCGAATTGCCTCAGTCACAGTAATGAAGATGATAAACATTCCTTGATCGATTAAGAATACAAGATTCGCCAAATCGCAAATCTCCTTCTCTACACTCATCAGGCCGTTGTCCAAACGCGAATTAAGCTTAGCTTCCATATGCACGAGACCATTTTTAGTTTGTAAGAAACTGCCACCTCCATTTAATGCCTTATCACGACTATTACTTGCGTACTTGAAAATTCTGTTTTTAGTGTAGAAAGTGAATTGCTGCTCCGAAACACCAGCACAGCCGAGATGAAGCGCCCATTCTATTCGCTTTATGCTATTACGATCAACAGTTACATTTTTAGCGCACACCAAGTAGCGGCCCTAAGTACGCACCATGATGAATAATACCGGTAGAAAACATGAGACGATAAATGAAAGTGACAATACACACACGCACTCTGCAAAATTACTAAGCGCAGAAGTTCTAGTTTAGTAATGGATTTGTAACAAATACTTACATATTTATCATCAAAAAAAAAAAAAAGTCTTAATACATTTTAATTTTCCGGCTTTAATTTAATACGATTTCTCTTAAAATGCAACCAAGTTGGCTGAATACGGAACATGCGCAGAAAATGTTTTTATTTGTTATAAAAGAACTTTATTTCAAATTAAATAATTTTGGGTAATAAACACATGAAGTCCTAGCGTTCCATTCTCTGCACTTTTTATTGTTATCGTTATTGGTGTTGAGCATAAAAACAATTCTTTTATTTATTTTTTTTTTTTTCTCTGCAAACTGATCATTTTATTTCCTTTCACTAATTTATATTCGTCCGCTAAGGCTTAAATTTAATAAAGTTTCGGTTCTACTTTTATTAATAAATTTTATTATCATATTCAATAAATTCCTTTATTTCCAAGCATTTAATCGCAGCGAATAAATTTTAGTTCCTTCTCGTTTGGCTTTTTTTCGCGCAACGATATTTTTATTTTTTAAAAAAATTTTCAATTATTTTTTTTCATGGTCATTTATATGTGCACGTAATCGGGATGAAGACGAACTCACAACAAAACTTAGGGCTTCTGCCTCATGAATTCATTAGCTTACGCTTGGGCTTGTACTCTAATTAGAGCTCTTTTTAGAGCTCTCAGCTCCAATTCCTCGGCATACTCGGCAAACAAAGCTCGCATATGTAAGTAAAGCGGTAGGATATTTAACGGCAAGCCGTGTCCCAATACAGTTCGCTAGTTATACCACACATGTGTTAGAATTAGTATGTGCGAGAAACCAAAAGAAATATTTCGATAGTAACAATTGATCATTGAAATCGTTATTGTATATCATTATATAAAATAGTAAAATTCGACCGCTGAAAAAGCGGAAAAGTCGTTTCAAAAATTATCGAATTATTATTGCACCATTTTCTTTCGATTTTGCTAAAGCAGCAATATTGATTGACATTCCTGCGTTATTAGCAGTTAGAAATATATTAGCATTTAATGAATGATCACAAATTGAATAGGAAAGTTACACAAGCAACGATTTAATTGCCGAATAACATAATTCAACCAATCCATTGCACAAAAACTGTTATCCATACATTAGTTTGTAGTATTACGAAAGTTTACAGACTATGCATTATTGCTACTGATCTTGATCGCAAGCAAGTCGATCATTATCAGAGGCAGTTTCACAGTTGTCGATATAAGTCAAACCCGGTTTGACTCGAGAGTTTACAGCTTTCGATAAAATATGCATTTTTGTCACTGCCGAGTGAAAAATCGGTCGATCGTAAATTTTCTGTCAATTTTCTCAAATTACGATCAAAACAGCCCCATATTACTACCAACTCATCGCAGTTTAGTTATATTGTACACTTGTGAACATTTGGCAACGTTAGGCGAGGATGCGTGGAAATTTTGACGTAATTCTTTCTTATTATAATAGAAATGTGCAATTTTTATATGCATTTTTTTATTTATCCCGGTCTCGAACGATTCAGATCTAGGGTAGATATTGTTTAGGAACATTTCCACACATACCTTGACAATACGTTTCCATCATCGTTCCATATCATTAATTAAGAGAGGGCATAAACATTAACTTTATTTATTTATTGTATTTATTTAATAAAAGTTACTTAAATATAATACACAGATTGCCAACAATGAACATTTCAACATCGGCTTTTTATTAAAGTCTGCATCCAAACATGTTTTATGAATTTGAAAAGTACGTTAAAAACGGAAGGAATATGTTTTCTAATCTTCATATAGTTGTTGCTTCTACACTCTCCTGGATGCTTTTTCATTATAAACACCAATATACGCACTAACTGTCCTGGTTTCTGTCTAAGTACATACCTACCTCGTGCATGTTCCCCAACTCCGATTGAAGTGCGTATCCAAACTTGTTTTATGAATTTCCAAAATAAACGGAACGAATATGTTTTCTAGCGGTTATTTAATTGTTGCTTCTATATTCTTCTCTGTCTTTTTTCACTATAAATAGCAATGTCTCTCATGCAAGTTCCCCAAATCCTTTATGCTTTACCCTTGGTATCAAAAATTTGATTACGCTTTCTATTATTCAGCTTCAGAAGCTTATCCGACTCCATTCTCCTTAACAAAAGCTCTTATAATTATCTGTTAAGTGGGCATTTCTACTACGCTATTGTATGCTGGTGGAAGAAAAGTGAAATGGAAATTAATAACTAATAAACAAATTTATAAAAGATTAAATCTATTAAAGGCACGGTTAAATTAAGCAAAAATATATACACAATAAATAATTCCTGGATACCATACTTTATCTAAATTACAAACAATACTATGTATGGGAAGCTTTAATTAAATAACATACACAGGATGTGTAATTCCTTTAAGAAAGCATTAAAAACTGTTCCATCCCTTTTGAATTTGTACCATGATCAGAACTTAATGCTAGTAATTATTCGTTACCGTTCTCGAAGAAATGGAAATACTTTCTGCAATTCAGCTTTTGATTTGCAAGCCTCCAATTGTGGTAAAGTCTCTACCAAATTGAGCAGATATATTTGCAATTGTTGACGCCTCTCATCCACAAACTGCTTATTCATATTACCAAAACGTTTTTTGCCTGGAAACTCAACAAGGACCGCGGAAGGATGCGTTTTTAGTAGAGACTTGTGTAGTTTATTAAAATCACTGTAACGTCTCCAGAGAGACCAATGCTCTAAATTTTGACGCATAGTGATGTGAATTTCATATAAATAATACTTTCCGGTAGTAGGCCGTTTAGATTTATGCAATTTTACATGAGGAATGGTTATTAGAAAATTGGTGGCAAAGGAAGATGTCGGATCTATTCCACTTTCTTGAAAATGTTGTTTCAAGCGTCTAATCAATTGACGATTCTCTAAGCTTAATTGAGCAACTCTGGTCTCTAGAAGATTGCAACGTTCGTTAGCCTCTTTAAGCTCATTCTCCAATTGCAAATGTTGCTCAAGCTGACAAACATCTAATTGTTCTGAACCTGTTGTTTGTAACGGAGAAGAGGAGGTTTTACTATACAATGAGGAACACTCGCTTTTGTTTTCGTTTATATACGCTTCATTAGAAGAACACATCGAAGATGTTGAACCATTAATAACATCATTTTTGGTAATAATATCAATATCTGTTAAAGATTTTCGAGGATTGTCTTCTATGGAAACTGCTGACGATAAATAGTTGAGAGGCATTAAAATCTCCTTTGCAACTGACTCATATTCTTCCGTAATGTTCGTGTCGACATATTCAATATTATCGGTTTTTATAGGCAAGCTTTTAAGCAAATCTTCCGTAGAATTTGCGGTTGCAATATGCCTTTCTACGACATTGCTTTTATTTTTAGTTTTATTTTTCACTTTAACCGGCGCTGGGGCATATATAATAGGCTCATCTTTTTTCTCAGCCGGAGATCGGAAAGCAGAGTAGGCGGTTTTTAAAGGAGAATTTAATTCACACTTATCCA
Source organism: Glossina fuscipes (assembly GCF_014805625.2). Lineage (NCBI taxonomy): Eukaryota > Metazoa > Arthropoda > Insecta > Diptera > Glossinidae > Glossina > Glossina fuscipes. The sequence continues at coordinate 7,418,199 of NW_023998421.1, read as the reverse complement.
CATTCAAGGCAAACAGAATGGTATCCAATGATTTGATTACATGCGGTAAAGTTCCAGAGAGGTTTTCATCGGTTAACAAAGACCAATGAGTATAATACGATTCCAATTGCTTTGGATCAGCAAGCCACATTAGCAAGTAGCGCTCCAACGAATGCTCATTAAGGCAAGCTCTTATAAAGGCCCGTCCACGTCCGCATTTTGTACTAACAAAATTCAATTGCTCAAAACGTTGTTTTTCGTGATTTGTCAAATACTGCTTACAAAAATCCCAAAAGCACAATTCGTTGCAATCGGCCAACCCATTACGACCTAATCTGGAACCAATAACAATTTCGTGCATATTCTGAAAGAGATGAGCCGCAGAAATTACGAAGGTCGGTTGTTGTTGTCTTAGACCATATTGGAAAGCTTCTTCCAATACTTCACAAAGTTCGAACACACTTTCGTCATTTTCGGTAGCCAATTCGCTGCGGCCTTCAAAACGTTTTCGACATATAGCAGCAACTTCTTCAAGTCTGGCATATATATCAAACCTCCGTTGATGAAAGGTGACCGTATCTAACTTAATTTTAGGTGGTTGTTGTATTTCCTGTGCCACAGCATTTTCTTTTTCCATTGGACATTCTACATTACTCTCCACTTTCGCCCCTTCCGAGATATCAGTACCATGCATATTTACGATTATTATTGAAAAAAACAACAAATATTTACGCCCAAATATGTTATTTATCAGATATACACATAAACTTTGAATTTTATAAGACGAAGGTGATTCAATTAATTATTGAGTAATAATTATGTTTTCTTTTTCGACCTGTTTATTGTTTTTCGAACTATGCTTTCAATAAGAAGAGAAGTTTGTGAATAAACAATTTTCTTGACAAATACAAATTGTAAGCACTATCCTCTTTTTTCCGTTTCTTTATTTGTAAGAAACAAAAACGTAAAAAAATCGTGCCCTGCGTCTGTCGTTTTCTCTTTACCAAAAACAGGGTTGTATGTAAGTTGGGGTTTTGTTTAGAAATTATAAAAAAAATTGACGATCTTTTGGAGTAAAATTAGCATTTAATAACGTTATTCAAAACAAATTTTACATAGTCATACACACATAATAGTTCATTTTTTAATGAATCATGAAAATAAAATATTTTAAGCGGGGGAATATCTCATAAAACTTTGCCTCTCTTCTTTTACCCCGTTTTCTATGCGGTTTATTATCGTATGATAAAACGTACCACTTTGAAAAAGAAGCAAAAACAACAAGACAGAAAACTCATGTTAGTCTAGAACGTATCATAGGCACCTAACACATACATCATCTCAAACATTAAACAATCTTTTGCCTTCATTCTTCCCAAGATTACTCTTCTTATTTACCAATCACAGCTTTTCCGTCGTTACGCATTGAAAGCTACAACTGAGCGCGTAAGATTGGGTAGGCACACAGCATAGGCATATTTATCAATTTTAAGATATAATAGAAAACTCCAAAAAGTACTCCAAAAAAGTAACCTGCTCCGCCAATCAGAGAATTTTTTTTTTCTTATTGTTCTCATGAAAAATTGTGGTTAGCTAAAACATCCTGTAAAATTAATTCGCGCCTCTAAATTACGAAAGCAATAATAAGTAGTTTATATCAATAATGTAAATAGTAGTGTGTAGAAAATAAACACATGTAAACAAAATGCTAAAGCATAATACGACAACAAAGCGTAATAAAAAACAAAAGCAAAGATCAAAACAACAACAATGCCGACAATGCAATGTTAATAAAAGGCAGAGTTTATCTCGCGACCACAGAACAGAAACAGTCATTCAATAAGAAATAAGCAAAGCGATAAGTTCAATAAAGTTAAAAATAACAAATTTCTTAAATAAAACGATTACTTTTTTATACTTGCTTAATAATTTTTTGAAAGCATATATACAAATACAAAAAGGAAAGCGACGAAAAGTGCAGTGTTGTTCGAACAAATTTTTGTTTGACAAACAAGCTTTTTTCCTATCTACAGCCCGAAGAAAAAAAGAAGGAAATAATAATCTATAACACTACATTTTAGTTAAAAAGTTAAAAAAAATTTGGACGATTCACAGACCTGATCCGTTTTTTGACATCACATACTAAAATTTTTTTGGTCATTTCCGTAAGCACAAAATTTCAGAACAAAAGAATAACAAACTTTTGGTGAAAAAATTTTAGCGAATCAAAAGTGACTTCATAAAATTGACAAAATTAGAGTTAAAAAAAAAAGGAAAAGTAAGAATTAATAATTGCTGCAGAACAATCAACTACGATTCCAGCTTGCTAAGAAGAAAATCAATGAATAATTTAAGCAGCACATTGCGTCGCTATCCAAAGACCGTAGGCAGCATTGGCATCTTAACCACGTAAGCGAAATGCAAATTAAAAAATTGATGAGGCTTCCTACTAACAATATTATCTAAAAGAACATTACAGTCTCAGATTCTAAAATCCTCTGACCCATTTCGTATAAAAATTTGGACTAACCAAAAAATAGTTTGAGCAAATATCGTTAGTCATTCATAAAGCAAACAGGGTGTTCGTTTCCTTCTGCAAACAATAAAAAAATAAATAAATAAATAAAACAGTAAACATATTTTACGAATACGAAGAATTTTTACGTATACGTTGGCTTTGTAAACAAATATTTTTAAATCATTGCGAACGTGCACGCAATTGTGTTTAACAATATTACAGAAAACAACAACAAAATATTTTGTTTTTCTTTAATCTACAAAGCAAAACGTCATTTTTAATTAGATTGTTGGCTAATAGCACACTATTATTTGTTAGCTAAGAATAATATCGAAAAGTAAACAAACAAACAAAAAAATAAATCATTTAAATCTTTAAATAAATCTATGTTTTTACGGTAAACAAGAAACCAAAACCTATAAAAACCTATAAAGTACAGTTCTTTTGCTCATAATTTTAAGCTCTCTGGGAAACCAGTATTTTTTGATATCCATTTCACTTTTATATATGTTGCCTAAAACTGAAATTAGGCCAAATACACGTAAACATACAGATTATATGCCATTGCCGTAGCCAAAGCAGAACATGCGATTTTGTTAAAACGAGACGGAAACAATGAAACGAATGTTGTGATAGTTTTCAGTTTAGAGAAGGAGGGTAAAGCTTTATTAATTGTCTGATGACTTCATTCAAGGCCATTGAGAACATGTATTTTAATAATAGCTATCAATTATAGCGGCATTTGCTCAGCTATTACACGTATAAATAAATTATTGCAGTCACATTCACGTGAACAGATAGACGCGTGATGTAAATCAAGTATAGTATAAATCAAAAAAGAACATTTTTTTCTTCTAGCTGCGGTTTTATTCTCTACGATAAGCACAGATTTCGAAGACTCCTTTCGAAATTTTTTGATGAGAATGTTGCGAAGACTGAAAAGAAACCACAACCTGATTACATTTATATCAAATATCACATTTATAAAGAATCGATGCGTAAGCTCAAGCAACAAGAAGAAGATGAAAAGAAGTGGATAAGCATCATTATCAATCCTATTGGTAAATGGTGGAAAGCTGTTAAGCATTCAGTGGCTTGGCGTTTATTGAATATAGCACAAAATGGTTCACACCACGAACGCCTTAAAGCTGTGAGGCAATTAGCTCGTATTGATCATTTAAAAGACTGGGACTTTCGTCATTTGGCTCAAATATGTGACGCCAGAACAGCTGTATCACTCGCCCGATCTGGTGCGGATACACGATGGTTTGTACCCGTACGCATGAAAGGTTGCATAAAAAATCCAAAGTATGTTTTATCGGAACTGCATGACATATTATCGCATATGAAAAAGAAGAAGGAATGTGTGCAGAATTTTTTTAGTAGGTACTTCCCCGAACAAGATCCGGTGGAAGATATATGCGAATTTTTCACCCAAGAACAATTAATCACACTAAACGTCCAAGAGAGTGATTTGTTAAAGGAAGTAACGTCATTTTTACATCATGTTACCAAAGATCCTGACCTAGCAGAGCAGTTTATGTTGGAGGGAGGTCTGGTACATTTAATGGATTTACGTAAGATTTTCGCCGAAGATAATGAGGCATTGTCCACGTTATGTAAAATTCTGGCAAATTTATCTGTGCTGCCCGATAGCGGTGAGCATTTCTTCAGCAGTGGGTGGATTGGAGTATTGGCTGAATGGCAGCAGTGTCCAGATTTACGTTTGCAAGTCATTTCGGCCAAAACTATGGCAAATTTAGATCACGATGATCCTAACTACACGCCATACCCTGCAAACGTTTACCCTTTACATCCGCGATCTAGAACGCTTAGTAAACCGAAAGCTGATATAGTATTTGTTCACGGCCTCATGGGTGGCGTTTTTATAACTTGGCGTCAGAAAGATAGGAAGCCGAATGAGTTGAGTCTTTATGGTAAGAACGCCTTTTATACCAGCGAAACAGACGATGTCTTCCTTGTGGGCGAACAACGAAGGTGGAAAATGAACGGCAATGGCGACGACAACGGTAAGAATAACTCAGCGACGACCACAAACGAAGAAGAGGCTAAAGCAAAAGAGGACGAAATTAAAAATATGGAAGAAGCCGCGGCAGGAGTAGCAAGAAAAGAAGCAGGAAATGGTTAGCGGTTCTTTTTCTCTCAAAAAACACAGTTATTTCAATAAATGTTTTCTTAATTTTTAGATAAGCTTTTAAAAGCGGCCAAGAAACCATCAGCAAAGACTTTAGAGATTAGTGACGTTGCTACCAAAGAATTGGTGGAAACACTTCAAAATGAAGCCGAACTTGAATCGGATTGGGAGGTTGTCCATCCCGACGTTCCCTTATCAGCATCTGAAGATAGCACAGGTGAATTTAGTGTTGCCGGCAATAAATGGATAAATGAAGATAATGATGAAGACTATACTAACTGCTGGCCTATGGAGTGGTTGCCGGAAGATCACCCGAACGTGCGCGTGATCGGTATTGATTATACGTCGGCTTTGACGGAATGGTCCAACTTCTCTAAATATTGCCCATGCGAGAAGGGGCAAGGTTATATAGACGTTAGAGCTACTACGCTAATGGAGCGTTTAGCTACCTCGGATGTGGGACATAATCGGCCTATAGTATGGATAGGACATTCCATGGGTGGTTTATTAACTAAGCTTATTCTGATAAAAGCCAAAGACAGCAAAGATCCCAAAGTACAACAGTTAGCTGAAAGTACCCGCAGTATTGTTTTCTTAGGTACTCCTCACCGCGGCTCTCCTATTGCCAAATGGAGACAACATATGCAAGTGATTTTGTCACCATCCATTGAAGTGAAAGAGATGGAAGAAGATGCCCCCAAACTATTGACGCTACATCAAGAGTTTATGAAATGCCTGCACACTTGTTTCCGTCATGTGGACATTCTCAGTATTGCTGAAGGCGCTCCCACCATGCTAACCTCATTTAAATTCCCTCTGCATATCGTGACGGAAGAATCGGCGCGCATAGACTATGGTGATTTCTATGTATTAAAAGACGATCACCTTAGCCTTTCCAAACCCATATTCCGTCAATCCTTTCTATATCAGCGACTTTTAAGGGTGATAGAGGAAACGATAAATGAACAAAAATCGCCGCAGTCTAAATACGAAGCACCGACTAACCTAATAAAACAACAAGAGAAGCAAATAAAAGTCGCACCAACTTCATCCATTCAGACACTGATTTATCAGACAAAGGACATCTTGGGCTTTTTGCCTCAGCTATTATTTAAATTTTCAACTTCTTGAATATGTAAGGAAAGTAAGAGTGTTTGAATTTATTTAATTTTCTCAATAGGTGATATTTGAAAAAGTTGTAAATCGAAGATTGAAGCCATTGTCAAGTTAACGCTCTCATAAGTTTGTAGTAATTAGCGATTAGAATTTAATTTTGTAAATTATGTAATCATTCCGCTAATGTAACGTAGTTAAAACGACATAAGCTCACTTTTGAGTTTTTCATGTCCCTGTCACTGTCTTTGTGTACAAGCACTACAAAAACATATTTTGTGAATAAAGATAAAAAATAATATTCGATTAGAGCGTTATTTTCCAACCGGATGATTACGGCTTAAGGGCTAAGAAATTTGGATATTAGAACAATTGAAAAGCATTTACGTTATAAAATAATATAAGTAACGAGGTTAATGTTAATGACAAAATGAAAATGCACTGTGCACTGTATTCACAGACTTTTTATGTTTCTCTTTTGGAAGATGCCTTGTTACTACAGCTTACTTTATTTTCTTCTAATCATGAACTGCCAGCACGTTGCTCTTTGAGCTGTTCCAAACGCTTAGCTAATCGTTCTTGAGCCAAACGACGATTTTCAGCAATGCGCGCCATTTGGTCAGATGTGAGTTCCTTTATTATTTGTCCCGTAGTTGCTTGAGTTTGTGGTAAAGGATTAGCCTTATTATTAAAATTATCCCCGTGTGTATAAGGAGTAGACATCGCCGCATTGTCTTTAGAAAAGCTAGGTGTTGTGAAGTTAATACTACTGAAGGAATCACCTTCAGTTGTATATTTACTGCTGCTTGGTTGAGGTGTGCGGGGCGCTATTTTAGAAATAGCAATTTGTTCATCTAATAAAGCATCGAATTCGTCATATACATCATTAACCGGTATGTCGGTCTCCTCTTCAATTTCTTTCTCTTCTTCAGAAACGTTTTTATCAGTTTGTTTCAGACTTTCCAATAAGCCTAAACGGTAGCGCGACATATGCACTTGTAAAGGTTTTTTTTTGCCCAATACTTCAATTTTGCTAAGAACATCATCAAATTTATAGGTTGGGTACATACGATGTCCCCAATGCTGTAAACGTTTCATTATCTCATCTAAATCTTGCTTTTCATAGCCTTTACCTTTGTATACAATTTTCTCGAAATAATCCTCTAAAGTATGTATTCCTCTGGGACCGCTCAAAGTTTCAACGGTTAATCGTAATCTCGGATTACGTACAAGGCGTTTTTTTGGTTCAACTTTAACACCATCCGAATTTTCATCTTTGGTATCAAATAATTGTGTTTCATCTTCATTATCTCCAGGCAAATCGTCATAATTACGCAAGTCATCATTCAACAAATCATTGACGGCATCTTCATCACCAAATAATGACATTTTAACTTGTCGATTAAATAAAGAAAAATTTTTATTTGTTTATATTTCCGGACGAAGCAAAGGCCTTTTGCAGAGTATAGCTCTTTCCAATAATCGACGTGAAAAGAATTTTTTTGCAAAACTGATAAAAAAGAGGAGGAGTTGTCATCACTCACGTCTATGCTTATTTTATTGCAACACTGCACAGCCGGTGGTGAAATAAACAATAGAAAATAAAAGTTGTGTCGCATAAAATATAAGCTGCTTCTTTGTTAATTTTTATAATATTTACAATTTATTTTAAAGAAAATAGTTAAGAGTTTGATTAATATTCTAAATTTTTCCAAGAATGATAAAAAATTTGTAAAGCAAAAAATATATAACCCATTTCTTTTTGTAATAATTATCTCCGATATTTTTTCGTAATTAATAAGTTGCAAAAAACGACGAAGAGATGCGCAATTGTCCATTAATTGGGCGAAATGTAGCGTAAAGCATAAACTGGAGTAAACTGTCAGAATAAAAACAAAACCAATAAATTATTAACTGCAAAAGAATTGATTGTCAAACATTTCCATAACGCGAAATATGGAAAATAAATGTAATAAAACACCGAATAACATTAATAATAACAATAATACAAATAGTAAATACATGGATCATATGTATTGCCATACGAATCAGAATAAGGGTTACAATAATGTAGCTGTGGGCAACGCAAATGGAGGGGCTGGCTCTCCAAATGCTGATGTATTGGCCTTATTGAAGGAAAATAAACAATTGAAGGCGATGCTGATTTTGCATTTGGATTTGATACAGGAGCAAAGTGATCAATTGATAGCCAAAGATAAGCTGTTGGTGACGCAAACCGAAGAAATAGAACGTTTATCAGCGCGCAACAATTCTTTAGAGAGTCAAACGCAAGAATTGCAACAACAATTACAAAGGCAAATCAAAAGAAGTGGAGAACTTAGCACACTACCGCCACCACCGTTGGCAAAAATACAGTGCAAATCCAATGCTGCATCATTGGCTGTAACAAACAATTCTACGGTTACTTTACTGCAAACAATAAACAATTCTGCAGTTAATGCGACGACGGGAGTGCAACAACCTAATATTATTGGGGAGTGTAACGGAAAATTGATAAGCAAAATAATTTTGCAGCGTGTTAGTACGCCTGCAAAAAGGTTGCAGTCACTACGAAGTCCTCAAAGTCAAACTACTGATACAGAAAATGACGAGATTGAAGAAGAGGATGAAGAAGATGACATGGAAGAAGAGGAAGAGGAGGAGGAAGAAAACCCTGACAACGATGAGATTATGGACGATGAAAATAATGATGATGAGGACAATTGTCGTAATGGCGAAAATTTATTCTTTGAAATAGAGCGCGATCAGGACACAAATGAGAGCAAAACTAACACACCAGCCATTGAAATAGAGGATTTTGAAGATACAGGCAACAGTACAGAAGATAGTAATGAGGTTTTGGCTGTTCAAAGTAAACGTCTAAGATTACGACAGGCGGCTAAATTGTGTTTGACAATACCGCGAGGTGCCAAGCCAAGTGTCTCAATGGCCTTTACAAACAAACGGCAAGCAACATATAAGGCACTTACTTCAAACGCCAAAATACAGTCAGTAAGTGCGACCCCTCCAGCACCTAGTCGCGGCAAACAAATGCCCTTAATGCGATGGCACGCGCCAGATTTCCACACGGATGAGTCGGCTAGTTGCGATTCTGCCACTGAGACTGAAAAAGTAAGTAAATGACTTAAATTTCCTTAAAGATACCAATAAAAGATTACTTATAGCGTTCCATATCGGCAACACCTGTCTCCCCGTCTAAACCTGTTGTAAGCGTAAGCGAAACAAAGCACACCTATAGTATAAATCTTTTGAGCTCCACAACACATTCCCAGGTCCCTACGCGAGCAAAGGTCAAACGTTCTTATTTATCTACCTCTCAGCTTTATTGCGCGCGGGAGTGGGAGGATGAGGCTTTTGCTGCTGAGAATAATTACGAATTTATTAAAGCTGAAGCCAAAGCACTAGATGCAGATGCTCCTATGCTGGAAATACCAAAATGGACTGAACATGAGTTGACACCTTCATATTGTATTGAAGGCACGGAAGACCTTTCAGATGAAAGCTTTCTAAAACGCCACGCTAAATTAGAAGTCGATGAGAAGAGACGTAAGAAGTGGGACGTACAACAAATTCGTGAGCAAAGACGTATTGAAAGACTTAAACGCAGGCATTGCAAAGATGAGATTGCTAACAACCAGGAATCACCGATGCTGCAAAGTTTCTATCCCACTTCCGAAGCCGTACAAACGATATGCTTTATGCACGATCTACCGATACAGGCTTTCGGAGAGATGATACCACGTCTAGGAGGCAATATTGAACGAAAAGATTTTTATTTGCCTTGGTTGGAAAAAAATTTGCAGCTAAACGCACCAAGCATTAATAAAGGTGGTCACGTAGTGGCCACAGCGCTTGCCAGTACATCATCCACCCAGCTAACGCAGCAACAAATGTTAAATTCCTCATTTGTTTTTCTCAAAAAACGCAAACGTCAACAAAGTTCTTCGGTTAGCATTACCACCACTTCGCGTCAGCGTTCGTTAGCTGCCAAAACAACGAGTGCGAATTCGACTCACGGCTGTTTACAGCCTTTTACGGCAACAGCCGGCATTACTTCAGTCCATAGTGATACCATTAATCCTATCTCTAATAGTTCTACCGATGCTACTACAATTTCAACAATTTCGGGCACCACTAGTATAACTACCATGAGCACAGTAAATGAATTAACAAATTAATCTTTTAAAATTTATATTTGATCATATAGTTATCGTTTATATTTTAAACACGGAATGTTAAAAATTTAATGTTCTTCGCATTTGTATACTTGATATGTCCACTTGTTTGTTGTAATGATTCTTCAATTGAAAATTTTTTAACTTTGGCCTAAAGTGAAATTGTGATAAAATCTAATCTTTCAACGTATTGTGTTATGTTGTATATGGGATCCATATTTTTTAAATATAAATCATGTAAATGTAGCATGTGTAGGAAATTTATTGTGTAAAGGCTTTAAATTGTTTTAGGAATAGAATTTAATTTGAAAGACTAGAAACTGTATATAGATATAATAAAAGTTAAAATTGAGAACAAAGAATGGCTTTTTTTTATATTTATGCTTAAAGGAAATTTGAATATATTCACACATCTCTGTAGTAGGATCACAAAACAAAATTATTTTTTAAATTGGCAACACTGCAATATAATTAAAGATCAACAGTGAATACGGTAGAAAATTAAATTTTGGCTAAATTTGTATGCAAATGGTCAGCAAACACGTCCACAAATTTGGATTTGAAATAAATTTAATTCAAATTTGAAACAAATAATAAGTCTTCAATTTTTCCGAGCACTAAAATGGGCGACATTTTTTTCGTTTGCGACATCTGAAGTTAGAATAAATTATTATTACAACTTGGCATGATATATTGCTTAGACAGGTCTCGACTATCCAAAAAGAAATGTGTAAATAGTTTCGATTGACGGAACACTATAAAGAATATGTCACATATGCACATTAATTCGCTTATAATTTTTTTATCTCCTCTTTATAGTCGTTTTTGTAAGCAAGAAAAGCATCGATTAGCTGACTCCGTTTTATTTCGTCTCCCTCGTCAAAAACGAATTTAAACATATAAATGTCTGAAATTAATGAAATGTTTGCGTGTCTACCACTTATGTTTTATATAATTGACAAGACATTTTATTAAAGTTTACATTGAAGTTTCATTGAATTAATTAACTTATACCGAAGTCAAACGCATTTTCTATATGCTTCCCCGTTTATCTTTCATTTACAGCTTTGTGTTAAATATTTATTTGCCGAATTTTCCCAGATATCGTCAATTTCTTTGAAACGTTCACACCACAATTCTTCGATTAGTTTCCAGCCTTGTTCTTGGGTTACCAAAACATATTCATTGGTCGTATCTATCGAATGCGTGTAAGCACCCATAACCAAGCTTTGAGCCAAACGTGCTGCTACGCAATATTTGAGGTAATGTTTTTCATTTGCTATCAAAGGTTGTATAGTTTCAAAACCAGCTAAGAAAATTCCGCCGCTCTCCAAATTTTTAGCTTGTAAGAGTAAGTAAGTAAGGCCTATTGCAACTTCAAAGATCATGGGAGATTTGTTCGTGTCGCCAAAATCGATAACGCCCACAACTTTGTAATGTTTGCCATTATCCGATAACTGCACAATAATATTCTGCTCATTGTAATCTCCGTGAATTATCTGCATCGCGAATGTGTTTAACTTTTCTAAAACGTTTTTTTCGAAAGATTCTATGATTTCTTCTATCAACAGTTTCCGACTAGAATCCTTCAAAACGAAAAGGAAGTCACGCAATTTTGGAACCATTTGCAACTGCCAAGTGCTTTGGTGGCTTTCGTAAGCAATGTGTTGAAAATTCTAAGAGAAAGATATCAACAAGTAATGAAATGATTAGATAGAATGACTTGTTATTTTTATCCTTCATCGAATTTGCATTAATGTGTAATAGTAGTTTTGCTCCAATGACTAAACAAAATTGTATTTATGATGAGAACTGAATTCAGTTGAAAAGATTTCTAAACGTATTTAAATGAGGGTTTGAAACGAAATATTTCATATTGTTCATATAATCATGTTTGTGTCATATTATATATTCTCGGGTAAAAAATCAATGGTCGTGGATTCAAATTTCATATGCGGTAGAGTGTTCAGTAAAGCCGATAACCTAAAAAAATGGTATCACTTTAGCACTTACAATTTATTTCTCTGACTAAATTAATAATAATAACAATAGTATATATATGCAAGAGTACAAATAAAATTGCTTCCAATTTGAGGCGAAGGCATTATATAAATGAGATTAACCCATTCGCTACCAGAATCTCCAGGGGTACACGTTCATCACAGCCCATCAAGAATGCCATAAGCATGCATTCCTTTTAAATTTAATCACTTGCTTGCTAATTTCAGCACTTACTCTACCGCACTGATAATTTAGAATAATACTCTTTTACTTTATGATATCGCGTAATACTAGGCTTTTGCTTACTATTTTGGAGTTTCCTGTATTAATGGTAATAGTCAGCCCTTATATCCATTAATCGTATCAAAGATGTGCACGTCGTGAAGATGTTTTGCTTCATTTGCCCTTTGAATATTTTATCGAAGGATCCCTCATTCATTCGATACGAAGAAAATCATATACTTTATCGACAGTTGTAAACTCGCTACTAGTACTCGACACTTCGACAGTTATAAACCAACCCTAGTTTTTGAATATTTATCGGTTTCGAATTTCAGAATTTTGCCCAATATACGACAGATTTAAACAGGTCTCAATAAATTGTGTAAGCACGTCCCTTACATGCATGTGACGCCGGGCTGTAATAACAAATGTCTGCGTCACGTAAATGTAACGATTAGTAGCAAGGGAATTGATATTTATTACATTAATATATGTGCGGACGTATGTAAAATCCAGAAGGACGTCATGTAGATCCAGTTTTTATAATACCGATCGATTTGGAATCACTTTTTAAATAGTTCTAAGCTTGTCCGTCCATCTAAGCTGCTTGTCTGTTTTTCTTGTAATTAACCTCCAGGTCGCAACTTTTAAAATATTTTGAGGAAATTTCGTAGAACGCTTTATTCTGGCTCAAGGATGAGCAACTTTGGATATGGAATGGGTAAGACACATTTTTCGTTCACCTCCCATATAAACCCTTATTTGGGAAGATCGTTATATGAGTATCTGCATTAACCGGGATGATGTAGGGTATTTAATGGTGACTGCGTACCACTATAATGTTTTCGCTTATTTTCTGTATGGTTTAGATACTTAAAAATTCAGTCTAAACCGATTCTCTGCCTTTAAACTTACCCGTAAAGCTTTATTCAATTTCGCCAAATATTCGCCACTTTGAAATAATAAATAGTTTGTAATAGGAACTTCATGAAACAGTTTGCCCGGTATAAATTCCAATAGACGTATCACATGTTCACCTTCGTTTATTGTTTCGATAGAATAATATTTACCGTTAACATTTGGCACCGGCCGGGGACATTGAATTTTTTGTTTCGCTTCGAAAATACAGAAAAATAATTTTATAAATAATAAAATTATTAATTAACGTAACATAAATAAGCCAAGTAAAAAAGGAGTTATTTTCAAATTTGCGAATGTCTTTAATGAGAGGACTTCATATTTATATCTTTATACTCAGCATTGTAAGACGGGGATAAACTCATTTTGTTTTCTTTCGTAACGTATGTAACACCCAAAATAAGGTTTCAGCGACCTTTTAAAGTATATATATTCCTGATCAGCGTGAAATTCTGAATTGATTTAACCATGTCTGTCCGTTTGGGTAGTATTTGTTTCTGACACTCCCCTGGTCGCAAAAATGAACATATCGGCTTCAAATTGGATAAAAAGAAGAACAGCTTTTGCACGCAGCTTGGTTTTGAAAATGGGCCGGAGCAGAAACGTGCAGTGGAGTATAAACTTAGCGCAACTCCGTTTTTCTTAACAAAACTTTGTGGGTTTTGCTCGTCACTCAGAAATTATAAAAGTTAAAAGGCTGAAATTTTTCCAGATTTACTTTACGAAACCCTCTAGGTGTTAACCCTAGGTGTTAAAAGGAAAGAAATCGGCCGAGCCCGCACAAATTTACAAGTGATTAAATTTTATTTTTTTAACCTTTTTGATGTTTTATGCTTTCTTATTATGAGATAAATACGACACAATGTTTCAGATGTACATCTCCCAAATGAAGATATATTATCAGCCTAAAAATGGGTTCATTGTAAAATGAATGTGGCAGGTTTTAATAATACCACCGATATGGGTATCAAATAAAAGAACTGGGAGAGTAGAATGGGAAAAGGATTGTGGTGGGTATGCGAGATTCGGCCCAAGCCGTTTATAATTTTCTTATTGGTTTCTGTTATTATAAGCAGCATTATACAAATATGAAAACTTACCTAAATATAACAGTAATTGACTTTGAGCATCTATAAAGTCCACTTTCTTAGAATCCAAAGAGTTTATTATTTTCAGAACATAACCATGAGTGCAATGGGTTAATATAAACGGATTCTTAACATTACTAAAAATAAATATAATAGCCTCGATTAATTTGTTGTTTAATAGATTTGCAATTTAATAAATATTATATGTAAACTGGCAGTGTCGTAAATCCCTACAACAATTCCTAACATTATACGTACATAATGTCTATGTTCGTCTCGCTTGCCTATCGGCCTTCAGACCCGCCTTTTATTGCACCAATCGATTCAGATTCATTTTCTACATCAATTTAAGTCTGTCTGTCCGAGTAGTTTTTATTCAAGCTACAAAACGTAATTTTTGAGATATTCTGATGAAATTTGGTACAGTGGCGCTATTGAAAATGGGTCGAATAAGTCCATTTCTTCGACCAATCCCCATGTAACGCCCTATTCTAAAAAGTCATTATATGAACACACATAGAATGGTATAGGTTATTTAATCGTGAGTTGTGGGTCACTATAGTGCTTTAACTTGTTTCACCTTACTTCACATTAATAATTAAGACAGACGAAAGTTTCTTTGTATAGTCATGATGTTAGAATTAACTCCTTTCCTTTTTTACAGCGACTCATGCCATGATGTGACTCACAATTCCACTGCTAGAAAAGGGTGTTGTGTCTTGAATAGCAAGGATCCAAACGACCTAAAATTTGGGACAGAAATGCGTTGAGATTTAAGACGAACAAAGTTATTGCACAAACGCCGACTTATCACTCAATGATCACGATACTTATCACTTAGCTTTGGTCGATTTCATTTCTTTTGCTTTTGAACAAGTCGAGAGCTGATAATCAGAAAATAGTTGGGTAAAGGTTGCCGGGAAAACCATATGGTGTGCAAATATTTGAGAAGCAGACGGTTGAAGAGGGATTTCTAGCAAAACCGCTTCAGTCAGTTTGCATTTGGAAGAATTCGAAATAAGCTCGATCTATAAATATCCGTCTCTTTGCGGTAAGTGTACAAGCACTTTAAAATTGTTGTCGAAGGTAACGAATGCTGTTATGAATGGAAAAAAATCCAAGAACAATTGTAAAGAAATCTGTGTTCAATCCCTTTCAGTATTAAAGAAATCTTCGGAAGCGAGTTTCAATAAAGAGCAGGTGGGCGTTAATAGTTCCCAATAGACGAGTCGAGATTAATGTTTAAGTGAAGTTTCATCTTTTGCCAATAAGCATTAAAAAATCTTTGTAATGTAACTGAAGAAATACAAAGCATTGCAAAATATTATAAAGGTTTGAAGAAGATGAACATAGCAGAATAAGAAGGGAAGCAAATTGATAGTGGAGCAATAATAGCAAAATATGAAGAGAACGTTGATATCGACGAAGCTGTATATTCCTCGAGCACACAATCTTCCATATCAAGTGTCTTTCCCAGCATATGTGGTGAACAAGAATAAATCGTGTTGTCCGATAAAGCGAGACAAACTGAGATAATGTAAAGAACGGGCTAAATGTTTTATGTTATATATACTTGGTAATAGACATTTGACGTAACATCAAGGCATTAGCCAAAGAGCGAAGCGTATTTTTATCAGAAATCTCTTTTAATATTGCGAATTTTTTCAATTTTCGAAACTAAAAGGCTTAAGAAATTTCCTAATCTAACACTTACGGATCTTCTTTAACGAAATAGTTACGATCGTCGTAGGAAATTAGTTCGGTGATTTCACCAATTGTGACACCATATAGACGCCTCAATAGAGACTCTACATCGTCGTTGGTCACCTTAGGCTTGATATTGGAACCAGGCTCTAAAATTACTGTCTCCGGAGGAGGTTTGATCACTGCTTCATTGGTCTCCTTTTTATGATTGTTATTGTGATTGCTCGAGTCTTTCGAAGTCACGTCATAATCGTGATTCAAAGTATACGATTTACGACGCGATATATTCGACAATTCAACGTTATTCCAGGTATCAGCCATAGTATTTCAGAATGTTCTAAAGAAAAAAAAAAGAGATAAGAGAGAACAGAAAGTTATATTTAATTACGAGTTAACTTTGAAACATATAATAGTCTTAGCAAAAATTGTATCGTGAACCGATCGACGCATGTTTATCTCTCCTTTAGTCCATCTGTTTACTTGCCTGCGATGAAAGTTCTTTTGACCGAAAAAATTACGATATCAGCTTTAAATTTGGCCAAAAACATCAAAAGTTGTTGTACGTACGCTGGTATTTAGAACGCGCCAAACCGGACACGCCCAGAGTGCAATATAAAGTGATAACATCCTTGTTTTCAAAAACAAAAAATAGGTTTTTGCTCGTTAGTCACAAAGTACAAGAATAAAAATTTGTGTATTTCGAGGGTGCTGCTACAGTATCTCCACAAAATGGAAACATTGGCCAGGCCCACCCAATATGCTAGAATTTCATTTTTTTTTTGATTTTGGTCGAGTGGTGGGTATACACGAATCGACCATAGTCGAATATAATTTACTAATTTGATCTTCTCATTGACAATGCAAGAAGAAAAGACAAGCTTAATCATTGTCTGAATCGATCGGTATAATAAAAGCGCAAACTTAATATATGTGGTACAACAAGTGGTGTAGGGTATAAAAAAATGTATGTCCTATGAATTATCAATCCGCACATTTAATTTTAGTCAATTAAACTTCATTCTTCTAATTGTTTAATTTTGCGTCATCATTGTATAATAATATCAAAAAGAAGTTATATTTAAAACATTTTCTATGACTTATTTACATATTTATTACTTTTATACGGTGTGGTTATGCAACGTAAAGACGAATTCATTTGTTCCAGCTACGGCGGTATTATTAAACTGCAGGTGTGTCTTCTGTTAAAATAGTATCGGGAAGTGTCGTTAAAAAATACCATTTTTTTTAGTTTACATGTTCGCCGTTAATATAGACAGACTACAATCAGGCTAATGCTTACTACTATATTGAAAGCCTTCTAGGGGCAATTTCTCCAGGATTCATTTTTTTTCAAATTGTTTTTATACAATCAACGAATTTTAACCGCTCTCCATGGACGCAAATTTTGCGGCTTAGCAAAAGAATAATATTTTAGCCTATTTTCTGAAAAGATTTATAGCGGCATTTATTTTGTGTTCGTTCAAAGGCCAAAACACTACTTCACAATATCCTAACAATTGCTAATTCTAGGTTAAACACAAAAAAACAAGACGGACAGATGGACGGACAAGCTTCTGAGATACGTGGATGTATTAAATTTATGTGGTTGTATGCAATACCCGTAAGGACTTGAGATGGACTCACTTTTTACAGAAAGTGATTCTTAAATTGACACACAAACTTATTATCGCTTCGTAAAATTATTCTCAAAAATTATTTTATAATAATTATACCAGAAAAAGTTTTCATAGTAAATTTTATACATACTGTGAATTTTTTTTTTTTAATAATCAACATTGTGAGTTTTTTAAAAACTCTGTTTGTAGAAAGTTTTTTAATTTTTTTATTTTAGCTTTCATTTCAGTTTAAAATAAGTTATACAAAGTTCTTACCTCTTTTTATTAGTTTTACTTATTTGAATTAATTTTCAAAATATTTGAAATTAACCAGTAGCGTGAAACCAGTCGCTTTACTTTAATTAAATGATCTGCTTAAACTGTTTATTTTGTTATTTATCTCTCCCTTCTCTTATCAATTTTGCATTACATCTGATATTTATTTAGGTTAGAAGAAGGTAAATTAACTTGCTGAGCTGCCTTCACTGAATAAGAGAATGAATTTTTATCAGTTATTACTCTGATATATGTCGCGTTATCTTTAGAAATATAGTTTATTTAAGTAAGACATAAATCTAAAATATAAATGTTTCGCTGAATTGTTCAAAGACCTTATACGATAAATGAATGCATTTGTTTACTTCTCATCATACTTCTATGGTCATTGCCATCGTATTATTATAAATTTGTTATGGAATATTTCCTATCTTCTTAATTGATTTTTTAAAATCTGTTCTTTACTTAAAAAACGCGCACACACACATAACAACATCGCTCCTATTATTGTTATTTCATTTCAATTTTCGCACAATAAATCTAATTTAATTATTAACTTCTGAATGTATAGCTACAATAAAAAGAATGTCAACAAGAATTAAGGTGGCTGCATAAAAAAAACTCAAAAGACTTATACAATACTTTATAGATATGAATTGGATTTATTCTCCTTTCAAACGCCGCATGTGTTCACAACTCACCATGGAGATCAATTATTCTTTTTTTTGCAATTCTTTTGATTTTAGAGTACTGAAAAGGTGGGAGTTAAAAGAATGCCTTTAAATTCAAAAGTTGTAAAGTAACACCTTGCAACATTTGTCTATCCATCCGTAATACTTGTTCATATTTCGAAACCGAAATCTGAGTTATATAACGCAACTTCCTATTAAAAACCGAACAAAATTTCTTTTAAGTGCTACATTCATTACGCTTAAAAAGACTAACATTTCTACCCCGTAGGAATTCTTTTTTATTGTCTGCAATCAGATCAAATATCTCTCCTTATGATAATCTTCTCCAAACAAATTCTTCTTTATGTAATAGTTTAATATTTAATCATTCTCCACTTATTTATTTAATATTTATTTCTTTTTTAAACTTAAATGCAGAGGGTCACCTTAAAACTATCTCATGCTATGTAAATAAAGTTTATCATTAAATCTCTACTTCCCGTCATATTTTGATGATGCTTTGCATAATAGTTTTTATGGTTTTTGTGTTTGAAAACTTCATTCAGAGAGATAAAGAGAGAGAGAGAGAGAGAGAGAGAGAGAGAGAGAGAGAGAGGGCTTTATATAAATTAATTAAGTTTTTCTCCCGGTATTACACATATTTATCGGTAGTTTTAAATTTGACCTACAAAATTTATGTTTTAAATAGCTTCACAGGGTCACTTTAGCGTGTTTTTAAACCAACGAATTTCCATTTTACCTTAACAATTATTTGACTTATTTTGCAAAGTTATGATGTTCTTTTTTTATTTTAAACTATACGATTAGCTATGAAAATACAAAGCCACCGACATATATTAACAACAAACCACAAACCGCCGTAATGCTGAAGTAAGCGCTCGACTAAATATTAAATAAAAATTAATTTGTACAAATAATATAAGAAGCTAAAAGCTTCTTTACCAAGCTCACTAAACGATATGATTAATGTTTTTTAGATTACCCTACTACTACGAAACAGCTGTTTGCTTGAATGAAAACCTAACCTCAATTTAAAGTTTTTTGATAGCAAGGCATTTGCATTATATTTTTGAGTTTAATTTAAATAAATGGATTATTTATATTTAGAAATTCTTACAAATAATTTATCAAATGACGAAGTAGAAGTCTTTACTACCATACCATCGTTTATAGCCCTCTATGTCTACCGTTATTTAGAAAGTCCGCCAAATGTTAAAATAAAATTCGTGCCTTCAAATTTAAGCTGTGAAATGCAACTTAATTTTACGCATTATTTGCACAGTCAACCGCAAAAAATAATGTGCGAAGATTCTTACACGTACCAAGCCATACAAGACCTGCGCTTACCTGTTTATTATAAGAATGGAGATATTTTTGTAGCGGGTTTATGTGCCGTATGTCGAGAGCTGGTTGCCCGGCAAAAAAATGTACAAGTCCGCAAACTTTTAGGTTTTAAGGAAGGCTGTTTGATGTCACCTTCTGAAACTTCGGTGTGGACAAGATTCTGCGAGGTTGATATAGTGAAAGCCTTAAAACAGTTATTACTTTGTAACAGTCTAAAACAAAGCATAAAAGAAATTCCTGTTGAAGCGGTACGATTTGAGAAGCACATGAATGAACCTGTGCGAATGCATAATATATATAAACTGGCCAGGGAGCGAGCCAACCAAACAAAAAGCCAATTAAACAATGATATTAAAAAGACAAGGATAACGATAGATTGTAAAATACCTAAAGAGGAATTGCAGATAGAGCACAAGTTTGCTGAAGGTGTATTGTTCACAATAGCCGATTTAATATTATATCCTTGTCTGCGTTTAATATTTCACTTTAGCCGGAATATGCTGTCAAATTTTCCTTTGACTTGTTCATGGTTTGAGGAGGTTTGTATTATTGTGTGTTATGTAATTAACTTTCGGTTTTTAAAAGCATCCCTTTTTTTATTTTAGGTTGACAAACATGAACCTAGATGTAAAGCCATTTTAGATGAGCTTTGTTTATATCCAAGTGTTCATAGCGTTAAAGAAGACCTAGTTTCAATCTTGTCGATACCTAACTGTGAGTCTAAAAGTTTATATAAAAGTGATCCTAAACGTTATAGGCCTCGCAAACGCGTTTTTACCGCGCAAAGGGATGTGGACGCAACACTGAATAAATTGCAAACTCTACGATTGAATTACAATAGTGATTATTCTAAAACTTTTGACCAGAAGAGTATAGATTGGCAAAGGATAGAGCCTTCCCATGCCAAAAGTTGTGCTTTACCAGAAGAAAGATTAGAAAGGAAGCGACAACAATTAGAGAATTTGGCAAATGCTGCTATTTCTTTGGCTGAGCCAGGAAACCGAATTATCGATTTTTGTAGCGGTACTGGTCATTTAGGAATACTATTGGCTTTGCATTTACCGCAATGTACAATAATACTTATGGAAAATAAACCGGAATCTCTGCAGAGAGCAAAACTGCGAGCTCTAGAACTGAAATTGTCTAATATAAAGTTCTACCAGTGCAATATAGATTATTTTAAGGGTAAGTTTAATATAGGTACATCCTTGCATGCTTGTGGCACAGCCACAGACATAGTTCTGCAACAATGCCGGCAAGCTAAAGCGAACTTTGTGTGCTGTCCGTGCTGTTATGGTTCCTTACAATCGATGCCGCATATTACATATCCATTGAGTAAGCAATTTCGCCAGGTTTTATCGGAGAAAGATTTTATGTATGTAGCACATACTGCCGATCAAGCACATGAACTTGGAACTTTAAACTGTAAACCTGAGATAACAAAACAAGGGCAACTTTGTATGGATATCGTGGATACTGATCGCAAATTGCAAGCCGAAGACGCAGGTTATGAAGTAATTTTAACGCGTTTAAAGCCGGAAGATTGTACTCCAAAAAATAGATTACTGGTGGGTTTTCTAAAGAAGGAAAGTTGATATATTTCCACAATTTTTTTCTTTAAATTTTAATGACTTTTAAAAATATAAATGAGTACTTAAATAGTTAATGCCCTATAATTTATTTTACACAAATAAAAAGGTCATCATTTTTATAATATATAACCGGGTGCCGTACTTGGAGGCCTAATATTATAAATGAGGAACGAAAAATCTTAATTTTGACTGCCTCCTCGTAGAGCCAATACCAAGTGCAGCACAGAACCGCCTTGAACTTTATAATCGGCAGCAGTTTTGTCATCATTCCTGTGTGTTTAAACACTTGCGAGAATTATTTCTGGATTTATTATTATTGTGTTTTTAATTCTACTCACATTTGTTTGCCCGAGAAAATTAAACGTTGTTGTTGAGGTGGAATGCCTTCCTTCTCTTCTACACGCTCTTTGATACGATCAACCTTATCTGTAGGTTCTATATCGATCTCTATTTCTTTGCCAGTTAGAGTCTGTAAATACATTAGGATGCTGCCGTCATAATTAGATACAAAGATTTACAAGATTTTTTATGCCTTCTATGGGCAAATAACCACTGGTGAATAACAATGCGGTCACAAACCTTTACTTTGATTAACATTTTGCAGAAATTTTCCTTTTTTTAGTTATTTTTATAAAAGATTACTTGCGATTAGTTAAATTTAAGAAAATTTTTCTATAAAAATCCTAGGGTAGAAATGCAAAATAATGAATTATTTGACACATTCAATTTTTGCGAATACACTTTAGCAAACGTGTGCTAAATTCCCTGCTGAGGCAAAGCACAGAGTCGCTTATCATAAATAAAAAAATTGTAAAGAAATGGCAGCTCGTTAAATAGTTAAATACCCAATTTAACAACTTAAATGGTAACGCCATTCAGTCTGTTAAATATTCAAAAGTAGTCCTGACACTATCAATTCTATGTTTGCGTTGCTAACGCTCCATAATAACTACTAGTAGTAACTAGTAACTAGTTTTCTAGTTTGGACAAATACCGTTGCCAAGTAATAAAAAATATAAAATTGGGGGACTTGTGCCGACTGCCTTGCAAATTAGCATAGAGTATTACGTTCTTTCTGTAAATAGCATAGAGTATTACGTTCTTTCTGTAAATAGCATAGAGTATTATGTTCGCTTGTAAATAGCATAGAGTATTACGTTCATTCTGTAAATTAGCAGCAAATTTAGCTACTGTTTTGTTTAATTTGATAATAAAAAAAAAATTATGGCGGTCTACTTTTAGGCTAACTTGTAAAATTATTATTATTATAAATTAATTTCAGCTCTTTGCCCTTCAATTTCGGTTGGGACCTATAGTCTCCTTGCTTCGTTACGAAAACAGATTGCTTTTGCTAGCCTTGCCGTCACTTGAAAAAAAACGTAGATGTATACTCGGTGGTTCCTTCTTAATTAAGTTAATAAATGGTACTATCGATTCGCCGACATTACTTGGAGAGATAAACTTCAATGCCTCGATCTCAAGCTTT
>NW_023998421.1:7366363-7395289 GCF_014805625.2 Glossina fuscipes | reverse complement strand
TATTCGTTCTCATTTGTTTTGCATGTATTGTGCCGCTTTGAGAATAAACGTATATTCGTTCTCATTTGTTTTGCATGTATTGTGCCGCTTTGAGAATAAAGAATAAAGAGAATAAAGATAGCCTGTGTTGCTAGTGCTCAATGTCTTTTTTTAGTCTAAGAATTCATTTCATTAGTCTAAAATTAAAATAATAATAATAATAATAACAGTAACTTATATATGTAGTATATACAAGTATATGCAAGTATGGCGGCGCACATTTGTGAATAGTGAAATAAAAATTTAGAATTAGAATTTTTATTTATTATATTATTTATTTGTATTAAAAGTAAAATAATTATAATTATTAGGTTACTACGTAAAGAAACAGTTACTAAATCAAAGCTACAAAGGTAAAAATTTCAAAGATCAATGGCAATGTTATAAAATCAAAGCGTCTACAATTACGAAAGTTAAAGTCAACCTCACGAAATTGTAAAATCAAAATGGGAAAAATCAAAGACAGTGCTATGGAAGTTAAATTCAAAATTATAAAGTCAAAGTTAAAATATTATAACAGAGTTGCTTAGTAAGTAAATCGTGTCATTCGCATTTTGTATCGTAATGTGGGATGCGTTTTATACCATTAATTTCTTCGATGTCTAGTCTAGCCATCGGGCCCTAAGAAATAAATTTTCTTGTATAAAAGACCCGGGATTAGCTAGCGAGCAACGCCCAGGCTGGTAGCAAATTGTTCATAAGATTTAATTCCAATCTTCACATTGATTATAATTTTGCACGGCTTCCTTTATGAGGCGTATGTCGCGAGCATAAGTTCGACAACATCCGCCTATGATTTTTGCTCCTAGATGAGCCCATTCCGGCAGGTAATCAGCCAAAGGTACGCAATGCTCTTTGCCCAACCAACCTTTGTCAACGTCGTATATTTCGCCACTGTTGGGATAAACTACTAGAGGAATTTTCTCTTCAGTCTTTTTATGGGCGTTAACGCTTTGTAAAAGGGGCGTTACAAATTTCGGATGAACACAATTTGCACCAATAGCTAAGCAATTTTTCTGAGCATTTCGATCTCTTAAAAGATCCCAAACGGTGAGGGCGGCCTCCGCGAATATTTCGCCATGAGCCAAGGTTTTTTCGTCTTTACATTGAAAGGAAATCCAAAACTTAACATCCGCGTAATCTTCACATAACATATCCACAAGAGCTTCAGCTTCCATTTGACAAGGTATAGTTTCTATGGCCAAGGCATCGACCCCAGCCTCTAAACACGCATCTATGCGCACCCTATGCCAATCTGTAATATCTTTGGCTGACAAGTAATCTGCATAAGATCCAGTATATTCGGAGCCATCATGCAAATGCGCACCATACGGGCCAATCGAAGCGATTATCATTGGAAAACCTAGAAAACAGTTAAATATGTTAGTAGCAATAGATTTGCTTGTAATGCTTGTAAATATACCATTGGCGATATTTAAGCCGGTTTGACAGCATTCACTTAAATATTTTTCCTTTGCAATATGCGCCAAACGTACAGTATTTTTTATCAGTTCAATGCTTTGTTCTTCATTCAATTCCATATATTCCATATAGCCTTCAACACTTGTTTGATAGGTATTTGTTAAAATGATGTCAGCACCATCTGAACCGTTATGAATATTGAAATAAATGAAGGAACTTATTAAGAAAAAAAAAAGAAGAAGAGGCAGACGATTTCATACTTTGCAAAAAATCGAGATGGGTATTAATAATTGCTGCTGGTTTGGTTGCATTAAAACGGGCACTCCACAAAGGATCACCATCCACAGCGTCACCCACGTGTACCGTCATTTGTGTACCAAAACCGCCATCTTTCACTAGTATTCTTGTTAGGTCCATTTATTTAACTAAAAGAAAACATTTTTACATTTGAGATAATTTTCATTCATACAATCGGTAAAGTTTCCACAATAGTTAGATGGGGATTGGAGATAGGCATGATATTTTCACTTGGAGTCAGATTGTTTAAGAATACAAGCATTTTAAGATGTCTCTGACGTGACAAGTAGCATAAGAAACAAATGAGAAAATTTAATTCGGTTGTAACCGAATTTTTTATATCCATCACCGTTACCTTAAAAAAGACAAAAGTGTGTGGGTCTTTATAGGCGTGACCTCGGAAAAGTTTAAGTCACTTCCAAATTCTTTTGCAAATTTGCACCCGATATCTTCACAGTTGTGCAAACGGACGGATGCACACATGAACGGACGGAGATGTTTAGATATATTGATGATGAAAATTAATATAACTTATCGGGTTTTTGGAGCTTGTTTCTGACTCACTATAAAACTGAATAGGCATAGCCGATTTTTTCCATTGTTGTACACGCGCCCAGACAAAATGCGTTTAATCTTCTTTACCTGCTATAGTTTGTGAGTAATGATTAAAAAATCAATTTTTTAATCTCTTCGGAAAACAGAGGGGGCTCTCACTTTACGTAGCACTGAAGAGAAGCGAGGCAAGATTGAATGCCCTACGTAAGTAGTCAAGTAAAACAAACAATGGAGGTGGAAAAAAGCCGTAATTATGCCAACCTGATGGAAATACTCATAGACATTACACCAACTGTATCAACTGTACGATGCAAGCATCAGAAAATAGAGCTTGGAACTTCATACGCCCTTTTCTCGATGCCATGCTTGCGCTTTGAAATTTCCATCTCATATTAGAATCCTGCAATGGATACTGGAATTTGTTGATACAATGCTGATTTACGATCAATCTTTCCTAACCAAAAAAAAAAAAAAAAAAATTGATATAACGTAATTTTTTTCAATTCTTTTTTTTTGAAAAAGTCTAACCGATGCTCACCACATACACACATACTGTGGCATATATTAAAGCTAGTTTTCGTTTGTTGTTCTAAATGCAAAATTGCGCAAACTAATGGTGCAGTAATGGAATGGTAAAAACAAGTGGAAATGCTATAGTGGCTTACGACCCGCCAGTCTAATACCCTATGTCTTCAAATATAAATTATTCTTTTTATTTTATTAAAGTGTATATTTAAAAAAAAATACTCTTTCTTTGAGTGAGGACAAGATGAACTCATTTTTTCAATTACGGAATATAAACAATATCAATAAATTAATTTATAGGCCGACACTATATATATATATATATATTGTAAGTTTAGAATATTCAATAAATAATATGCACAGACATGTGAGCATGAAAAACACGTTAAAATTTCAATCTAATAAAAAGTTGAGTAAAATGTTGAGACTGTTGTACGTTCGCTAAGGCGCTACAAAACAGAAAAAAAAAAACAAGTAAGAAAATTACGTTCGCTGTGATCCTAAGAAAAGAAGTCAATTTTTATATTCGATAATACTGGGTGGGCTAGGGTGACTTCTTCTAATCTCAGAATAAAAGTGGAAGTTCAACGGCATGCGTATGTGTTGCACTTTATGAGTAACAAGTGAAAAACATGGAAAGCAAAACAGTTTTTGTTATGAAGGCGCATGGACTTGTTGTAGGTGTGCTCTTTCAAAAGTTCGGTTGCTTGCTTTTTAAAATCTCTTGCAAGTTTGCAGGCGATATCTTCTCTTTTGTGTTTACCGAAGATACTGCATGGTTGCGCACATGGACAGGTGAGCAAATGAACGGAGGGATATGCTTAAGTGCATTAGGAATTTGAAACTGGCCAAGAATTTATATAATTCATGAGGTTTTTGAAGCTTGTCTCTGCGCCTTATGAAGCTATTGAGAAAAAAATTAAATTTTAATATACTATAATATTGGGTAGGCGTGGTCAATTTTTCCCATTTTCATACAGGTATTACAGAATCGCCCATAGAGCAAAAGTTCAGATTTTTGTAGATCTTTCTGCGGTATTTTATGACGAATGAGCAAAAGCTGATTTTTTATTCCTTTTGATAAACACAGTTGTCCTCGCTTTACGTAGTGCCCTTCGACCGACTTGGCCTAATTTTTTTACCAGTCTGCAGGCAGGATCAATGCCAATGTTTCTGCCAAATTTGAAGTCGATAGCTTCATTTTGCCGTTCAGGAGTAGGTCTACAACCGACGTTGCACAGACGGACAGACGGACATACTTAGATTCCTGTTAATCAAGAATATGTATCTGGGCCTCTGAAGCTTCTCTCTGGGTAGGGCAAATGTTTGGACAAAACAAATATACCCCTCATCCTTAGTTGTTAGGTACAAAAACAAGCGAAATAGGTTTATCTTTGTCGGTATGTCTAAAAATATTGAATTCATAGGGCATTAACACGTTATCTTAGCAAGACGGCCTTTTTTTGTTGCTGTACGAAATTTGTTTTCATTTTCATTCCCTCTTTACTTTGTTTACACATATTCACACACACAAGCTTGATTTAATGATTCGAATATAAAAGTTTGTTATGAGAGGGATAGGAAATCACTTTTGTTTCTGAACCGTTTAAAAATTAATGTTATCTGGCAAAATTACATAGATAGCAACATAGAAAACATAATCTGAAATTTTACCTTGGAATTTTTTCTTTGTGCAATATTTTATAAAAATAAAAAAAAAAAAAAATGTTTTTTTAAATAACTTTTAACATCAAATTCACTTCTATTCGATTAAATTTAATTTTGCTAATTATATTATTTTTAATATTTCTAACGATGATGACACTCAACAACGAAGGGTCGATGCAACAATGCTGATTGTATTTAAATTAAAAAAAAAAAATTGAAAAATTATATATATAAAGTTTACTTTCGAAAACATAATCACGTTGTGGACTGTGTAGACTGTCTGAAATCGCTTTAGTAAGTGATTAATGTAAATGAATATGTAAAGATTTTTATATTATATTAAAAAGTAATAGACTATTATATGTTTATTATTATTAATATTTTTTTTTTCTTTCTTTTTTTGCTTACACCGAGATATAGAACAACTAATGAGAACATGTTCGCTGTAAGACGAATCTTGCATACCCAGCAACCGTACTATTATTATAAAAAGGTCCATTTAAAACGATAACGGGAATACCAATTAAAAGATCCGGGCTCGAAATATGTTTGTGTATGTAATAGTTGAGATATATATGAATGTATTAATTTATTATTAAATCGATCAAATCCTTTGCTATAAATGCATCTTGAGCGCAGAAAAGATAAATAAGAAGCAGAAGCAATAATTTTGGTTCTGGCAAAACAATAATCAGACAAATTTGCTTAGTTTGTCTGCTTGAACGTCAGATTGATTTCTTATTCAGATAATAAGTTAATCTTCAATAAAATTAATGCCTCCGTCCCAGGAATGATTAATTAATCAATGAATGAGATGATTATTAGCCTCAAAAAGGTACCGCATTTTTCGAACCATAAGACGCACTTCAAATAATAAGTTGATTTCTAGAAAAATATATTTTAACATACGCACCCGCACTAGCACTATACAGTTCATCTTCACTCTCATGTACAATCGCTCGTCGCGTTCACATCACCGTTCGCATTACTTTTGATCTAAACTATTGTTGTCGTACCTTTTAATGTTGCCTTCGGGCCGTAAGGTGCAACCAAAATTTTAGTCCATTTTTCTATGTAAAAAGGTGCATTTCATAGTCCGAAAAATCCGATGGTTAAGTGACACAAAACTGGCAACTCGTGATCACACTTTCCTGATTGTGTGCGCGTGTGTTAACGTTCAGTTTGATGCCTAATAGAGAGGTCCTCAGTTACCAACCAACATACTAGTAATAATTACTCCAATTATTAAAGAGTGTAATGAAGCATTTCTTTGTTGACAGGAAGAAGAAGATAAATTAATTAATTGATCATCATTCCGCAGAAGATAAATTATTTAAATAATCATCGTTCTTCACTGCGCTAAATACTTCCGCATTTTCGATAACCATAACCGTAATCATTCTTGCACTAGAGAAAAGCTCGAGCAATGAAAGCCTAGTTTTAATAACTGTGTAGAAAAAGTGGGCCGATCAGGACCATTCAGGGGTATTTTAAAATTTTTATGTGGTTTAAATTCCAATTTATCGACATTGAAAAACCTTTCTTGACTTGGATTCCCAGCTGAAATTTGATCTTTTTTGGGCTGCAACAAATGAAAAGACGAAATTAATATAATAACACCTGACGGTGGTGGACTGAAATTATGATTAAAAACATTAAGTTTCGTAAACAAAGTATTAAACCGAGGGGCATATGCTACTGAATTTCTTATCAATTTTAGTTAAAAATCTTGACTTCATTGAAAGTCAATACAAATGTAAGTAATACCAGAAGTTATCTTTTCCTTATATTCCATTGGTTTAGTATTTATTGTTGATGTATAAGTAAACTCGTATAAAACTTTAGTGGGCTAATGGCCGGACGATATTCAATAATAATCTGCTATACCGGGATAAATAAATTCTACAATTATTCACTTGACAGTGATGAGTGCTAGGATGTCAATGGTCAAAGTTCAGAAGGTAGAACTTTTTTCCTTAATTCACATTGATTTTAAGTTCATTATTATTCGTTTTATATACAGGTGACCTTCCTATAACATTGTAGATATATATATATATATATATATAGATATATTCCCACAGATATATTCCCACAGAGTTCCGTGTAAGTTTTATTGATACTATAGAAATTTGAAACAAACGCACATAAAAACGGTTCCATTCATTCCGGTTCAAATAAAATAATATAAACAAGTAAATAAAAAAATAAATAAATATAAAAAAATTCATAAAATTTGAGTATGCATCAACTGTACTGTGAAAATAATAAGTTATGTGAGAGTAAGTAATCAATTGCAGAAATGTAAAATACATAATAGCACCGAGATTTGATGCGGTAGAGAGATTAAAGAAATCTCCATGTAATGCGCCTGAGTAGTCTAGGAGGTAAGAATTGCGTCTACTAAGTCAGTGTTCGCGGGTTCAAACGTCAGTGTGGTAGAGTTAATTGCGGTCGTAGCTCAGTCAGTAAAGACATAACAGTTATAGGTTGGACTCTTCCCTCACTTCCTTCTGATGATTACTGCGTTACGCGAACAGGCGATGTCTCCTAAGTGAAACTATTTGATGTTCCGTGTTATGTGAGACTAGACTGCTATTGTTTCTATTAGACATAGTTTAGGATTAAAATTTCACTTTTCAAAATTTAAGCTTAAAAAAAAATATTCAATCTTTTATACTTACCTAAAACAAAAAAAAAAAAAACGAAGCCCATCTTTATTACAAAAAAAATATTTTTATTCTTATTTTTATTCTTTAAAGTCCTAGGGTATTGCCCATAAATCTACTATTAGTTGTAATGATCAAAAAATCAATTTCTTATTCCTTTTGAAAAAGAGAGGCGCTTTTAGTGTACGTGGCACTGTGGTTATACCCTTCGACCGATTTCGCCAATTTTCACCACCGACCTGCATATCTTCCTTTCTGCGCCCAGGAGAATCTTTACAATAGGCATTATACAGACGGACAGACAGACAAATCGGTTGGGACTTTGATGCTGATCAAGAATATATATACTCTTTGCCTGGGCCTCTGAAGCTTCCTTTCAGACGTTGCAAACTTTTTAACAAAAAGAATACACTCCTTATCTTTCCGTGATGAATATCAAGACAAACGTATGTTCATACAAAAATAGTTGAAAAATTTGTGGTATTCCTCCAATTAATATATAGATTCAGTGGCATCCCTCAGTTAATGCACATACCTATTAAAATTCCAAGTACTCCTAAATACCGTAAGTTCATACCGCGTAATGTAGATTTCTATATAATGCCAAACAAAGATATTTTTTTGCCGCGGATAATAGGATCACACTGAAAATACTTTGCTACAGGAGGGTTGCTTGTATTCAAAAACTATTAATAGATTTGTTTTCATTAAATATATATGTTCGCATTTTCGATTGGTTTGATAACCTTTCGTCTCGAAATGAAACAACTGTTCACGAACTGTTAAGATGGCAAATTGCTAAATAAACAATTTCTTTTCATACGTCACTCTAGACAAGATTAGGGAAGCAACTAAAAACATTGCATAAGCCTCGAAACAAAGTTTGAAGAATCGCTATTCAATAGGCGCAAATTGCTTTGATTGTTATTAAGATGCCGGTAAGGTATCGGAATGCGCCTCACCTATACATAACTGTGCATATATTCATGAATTTGCCAATATTATGCAAAACTTAACCTTTTTTAAACACATCACGAACGAATGGGTGGCGGAGGGGAGGGGAGGGGAGGGAACGTTTGCAACGACCAGAAAGAAGCCTCAGAGATTCCGCAAATTATATATATTTCTAATTAGGATCCAATTCTAAATCGATATAAGTCTGTCCGTCTGTCTCTCTATTGTAAAGATCACCCTGGCCGCAAAAATGAAGCTATCGCCATCAAATTTGGCAGAAACATTGGTACTGAAATTTTGGTCGAAAGACACAGTGACTACATCCGTATAAAGTGCTCATAAACTACAGCAGATAAATTTATGAAAATTTGAGCGTACATTCAATGAGCGGTGCTCCAAAAATGGCAACAATCGGCCAGGCCTACTCGATTTTATAGTGTTGTAATTTAACTTTTTTTTCAAATCCCTTATAATATATATAAGGAATCTTCATAAATCATAAAGGACCCAAAGTTTTCAAAGAATACGTAAAACAACACGCCCCCACGTCTATGTAGCAAAAACGATGAATACCTTTGCTCTCCGTGTTTCCTGCGTGTTACTCATAAAGTGCGCCAAACACTTCGGACATTACTTTTGTCGTCGTAAAGGTAATTTTTTGAATAGATTTTTACTTTTTGTATTTCATTATAATGTTGGCTTTCACATTTTTTTTATTTCATAAATATTATAAAATGTAAAATGAATTATATATAAATTTGAATAAAAATTTTGAAATATCGCTTACTCATCAAGCCTTCAAAGCAAATCGGAAATACTACAATATGTTCTTTCACTCGTGAAGCTTTGAAAATTAAATTTTATTTTCTATTGCTTAGACAAGAGTTATTTGTTTTATATTTTAAATATACACATATATATGTATATGCAAACACAAACCCCAAAGTTTCTTCTTATTCGTTCAAAGTGAGAGATTGCAGTGAGAGGGAAAGTTTTAGATAAACCAAATGATTATTGCGTCTCGCTACGATCAAAAGACTTTAAAGACATATAATATTCTGCATAGCCATCTAAAATGTCCAGGGTTTGGACCCGTCAAAATTGATGATGCGTTTGTTGATCCCTCCCGGTACATTTACCAGGAATGTAGACAAATTGATCAGAGTCTCGCAGATGTAACTCGACGGGAAGTTCACGTTAAGAAGTTTAACTACTTGAAGGCATTACTTTGCTGTATAGAAAGTGTGGAAAGATTGCCGGAATCTAAATGATCGTAATTGGGCTAGTTGGAGTGCACCGCTATTAAATCTTTTCTGGAAAATTGATTTAACTTTGCCTACTTACCTTGTCAAGAGCGTGAAAAGATTGATCAAAGTATTGATTCCCTATGTTTGCAATATTATCGCTAATGGATAGGAATCGATTTTAATAATCTAACTGGATGGATATCCCTACACATTTTCTGTTTCGTTCGAACTTATCTTTTGACACTTTTGAGGTGACAGGCCCATTAATGCGCATCCAGTAAGCTACTTTTCAGCATGTCAATGATAAAATGAAAAATAATGTGAATCATGGGCAAGAAGTAATATTTAATGAGTGAATAAAATATCAATTGGATTTATTAGAATCACGGGATTCACGGGTTTGTGCTTAAGGAAGCTGCATTTGTCAACTAAATTCGTTGGATTTAGCCTACGCAAGCTACAATCAAAATCATTCTGACTCAATTAATATTCAACTTAAGAGCATATGCCCTTAACAGGTCATATGGCATTTGATTTTAACACATTTGATGTTGTAGTTAACGCTTTTGCATTGTCTAGAATCGGAATATGCTTCTACTCTAGACATCGCTAGATGTCGCCTTATAGCTGTATTAGAAACGCGGTCATTTAACGCCAAACTCATTATTGGTCATCTTCGGAGATTATCGTAGGAAATTTCAATGCCATTCCTATTCCGCTTTTGCTTCTGAGTTTTTTTTAGGGTAAAAGTTAAATTCCATTCGGCTGTTATTCAAATATTGTATCTGGAATTTTCGAAATAATGATTTGCTAGGAAAGATCCAGCGACTGACAAAGGATAAAGTCTGCTTTTTGCACGGTTCGCAGCTTTTGCGAATTATCTTTTTTGAGATTAATTGTACTAAGCCAATAAGAATGCCTTAAAAATTATTATGGTATTGAGTAACCTGAGAAAAAGCGGCGGAGATTAGGTAAATTGCATAAATTTATTGAGTCATCAAATATCGAACAAATCTGTACTGAACTCTATGTATATATATTGCATTGTTCTGGACAGAAAAAAAATCTGAACCATTCAAACCTAATTTCATTGAAAGAGATTCCGAAGATCATGAATAAGGAGGTAACATTATTGCTATGGTGATTTATCAACCAAACCATCTGTGCCACTTTTTAACAATGTAAAGAAAAAAATGGTTAGATGTATTGAGTTCAAGTGGGAATAATAATGCCAGCCTTCAAATAAAGAGATTTGAAGTTCCTCCCTCTGTTTGTATATAAATGCGTATGCAAACATGTAGCTAGAGAGGTGGAGTTTGTCACGAAGAATTTATAACGAATTTTAACAAATAGTTCCTTACGCTAACGACAGTAAGGCAACTCGGACGGTCTGCCCTCTAAAAGAAAAATGCCCTTGACAGCGGTTTTATATATGGTTTATATAGTTCGGCTTAAAACATATTCTCTGGACGTTTACTTGTTAAAAAAGTATACGTTTTTCAATAACCTGTATCTGCATCATCGCAAGGCGCAAGTTATTTTAAAATATGGGCTTTAATGTACACATTGAACATTTGCGAATGCTAAACAGAGATGCACTATATAGGTTAACCTATATATCAATATTCGTCATTTAAATATTGACTTGATCTTTGCCAGAAAACGAAAAGAAAGATTGGAAGGTCATCCTCAATGACACTATGGAATGCTTATATTTCCTTTTTAAGATCACGAATTAAAAAACGCAATTCGTACGTTTGCCTGTGCAATGGCGCTTATAACATGTTTATTGCAATTTTAAGAAAACAAATCTTTAATCCTCGTAGTTTGGAGCAGGAGACTTGGTTTTACTATAATCCCTGATTGGAGAATAGAACTAAAGGCAAAAAGTTATTAGTCACAAATATTCCATTATATAAGAAAATTGTCGATTATACCTTATATTGCTTGTTCTTATATTCTTGCCAGGGTTCGGGATTTGTACTACGATTCCATGTTACGTCTGGATTCCTAGTAGCCAAACGAGCCATGTAATAAACAGCTCCTACTGCCCCAGCAGCCACACACACATATAGAGGGATTAGCTGAATTAAAAAGATCTTATATAATCAATATTGACTCAAGCAAGCTGTCAAACATACGGCTGGATTTTTCTTAATGCTTTGGATACCTAATCCTTGCATATTTCAAAATATTCAATTTTAGTCCGAGTTTATTAGATACAATTTCAAAGATTAAATTCACGAGAACGATGTGCGATGTGTTCAAGGAACGAAGTATATTTTTTCTGCTGCTTTTGAAGTTTTTATTTATTAAATAATAATACAAGTGAGCATAACAAACTCAGTTGCAACGAATTTACTAATTGTGAACTAAAAGCAAGGAACGTCGATATTGGAAAGAATGTTGTAGATATTTCATACCAATCGTTTGGCTAGTTGGGATGGCAGTTGTAGCCCTGCAAAATTTGTTCCGCGCGACAAATAAAGTTTACATTTACATACAAGTTCCTTCTATTGGTCTTAGAAAGGCGTGTAGATTCCCTACAGAGAAAGCGTGCCAAAATGTGTTACTAAATAACGAGGAATAATTGTTGTTACTTTGTATTAATACTCTCTCTGCGTGGAATTTTTCCTTAGAACGTTTACATTTTCCATCAGGAAAAATTATATATTGAGGTAAAATGAAAGAGAACTTCTTCTTCATAGCGGGTATTGAACCTCAATAACGGAAATAATACAAGTAACACAATGGATTCGTGAAGACTTTTACTCTAGCAATGCAACAGAAACTATATATTTAAATAGATGTCCACCTGAGTAGCCGAATACCTAAGAAACGCGACTATCACGCCAGTGTTCGCAGTTTCGAATCTGAATGCTCAGTGGATAAAGGCCTCGATGGAGCACACCATTAAAATTATATATATCGACCCTGTGTGTGTGCACACAGCTAACTTATTCTCTAAACTATAAAAGAACAAAGCTTTTCTTTAAGCTATAACTGAACCCACTTTACTTAATATTGTAGGTGTGTCTTTCGACCGTATTGACTCATTTTCAATATGAACCTGCGTGCAAGCACTTGCAATGTTTCAGTCTCTCGAACAATTTCCGATTATTGTTGGCTAATGCGTCCGTTAGATACAGTAAAAATCTGAAGGCTACTCTATTGTCGTAATGCCCGCCATAGCATTCCCTTTATATAATATAATGCCAAAGCATTCCGTGATTTGCGTGTACCTATATTATAGGAAATTTATCTTATTCACGTTCACGTTGGTGCTATTGCAAACTTTAATATCTAATAAATAAAAAACTTTGCTGGCTTGAGCCATTACAAAAAGTAAAGCTTAGCACCGTAACTTGACGTTTCATGTATACTTTACTTTCGAAAGAACTCCCACGACATACTTACAGTTTCACTTTCAGTCAAAAATTTTTTTTATTTTCAATCAGCAATCATCTTTTGCTTTGAAAATTTATTCAATTACATATTTCTTTCATATTGATCGGGAAGAAAAATTTTCAGTTTAATTTTCTTAAAATATATTTTAAATTCGCATTGAAACGAGTGGAATATTTTTTTTAATTTTGGCGAAATAAATTTATATAAATACTCTGACAAGATCGAAGCGAGAAGAGTTATGGATAAAAACGAGTTGCAAAAAAAAGTTGCTCGGGAAGTATTCCAAGCTGTGTATTCGCTGACTAATGGATACGAGAAAAAGTATATTCCCGAGTCGAAAATTTTAAGTGAAGTTAAGCAGCATTTAGGAATCCTCGGGAACATACCGAATCTGAAAAGTTTAGTTCACATATGCCTAGAGAATTTACGTAAAGCTGGCGTCTGCCATCGAATTGATCCCGAAAGTTTTTCGGCGAATCAAATGTCGAGCGACGCGGCTTCCGACTACGCACAACCGTCGGGATTAGGAAGAGACATGACGTGCTGGCTTGTAAGATATTTATATGAATATATTTAATAATTAACAAAAAGTATAGGCTTTGATTTGATTTTATTAAGGGTTCTAGGAAACGTAGATTCTCTAATACGGCTCTACATACAGAAGATACGCAGGCTGCCCGTGAGAACTCTTTAACAAACGATGAAGCCGACCGTACTTGTAAGCGTTTGCGCACTAATAGCGAAGCTGTCATTTATATTGATCACAACAAACCTGCAATGAAACCCCATCAGATGATGCATGGCTTATATTCCCACTTGAATAGGAATCTGGTTTGCAGTGCATATGGCGAAAATGATCGTGAGTTGGACCAGCATCTTGAAAAAATATCTTTGGCTGGAAGTGTGTACAGCATTGAAACGGAGGATGAGATCTGTTCATGCAGCGAGTCCTCTTGCATGGAATCTGTAGAAACCATGAATACATCAGACGAGCTAACGCAAACGATGGACGATGTCGGTATTCCCACAAAAAATAGTCTTGAGCAGCAGCCGCTACTTCAAAACAATGGCAAAGCATCGGGCGGCGACGAAATTAAATCCGAAGGCTCTTCGCGTAATGAATCATCTGCGCAGCTCATCAATACTACAGAAGAACGAGCGCAGACTGTTAATAACGTTGATACTTGCACAGAAACTAATCCTGAACAGGCATCACCCTAAAATCATGGAACTTCATCTGCATCAGTAGCCCTTTTAGATGACAAAAAATCCAAATTCGATGTGTCTTATAATTTTACATGGAAACGTAGATTAATTTGTTCGAATGCTTTCTTGTATTAAATCGTTTTATGCTTGAATAAATAAAAAAAAAATATATATATATAAATGTAAAAAGTTTGCAAAAAAATTGCTTTGACAAATATGCAGTGGTGTTACGTCTTAAAGCAAAATCTTATCATCGACGGACTTACGCCGTGGCTAAATGCCTCAGCAATAGCAATTTCTCGAAGCCAAGGCTATAGATGGAAGCTATGGGTGGATTACATGAAATGAGAGAGAGAGTACTAAATTCAAAAAATAAAGAGAAATAAAATACCCATAAGTATCGTTCTCAATTGTTTTGCATGTATTGTGCCGCTTTGAGAATAAGTGTATACAATTATCAAGAACTTTGCATGTATAAGGCATATATAAAGAAATTAAAAATTTTGAATTTAATCACAACAATTGAATGCCCTACACCCCTTCGAGTATGCTATTTTAGGGCATTTCTGGGTGTTGCGGAATAGCAAAAGCATCTTCCATTAGTTTTTGGTAATCCAAAGTTTAAAAATGCTCCTTAAATCGTAAAGGAATTAAAAAATTCTTTATTAAGAGATCACAAATAAAATAATTTAAATTTCATTATAATAAAATAAATAAAAATTAAACAAAAACGGGATTATACATGTTTAAAAGTGTTACAAGTGTAACTCCCAGCAATAATCAGGTATGTTCGCTAACTAAATTTAATTATTATTATCGATGTTATCAATACATTTACGTATAGCCAGTATATCTTCGGGATATACCCTACAACAGCCACCAATAATTTTAGCTTTCAATTGTACCCATTCGGGTACATAACTCGCTAATGGGACACATTTATCATGACCGGTCCACCCACCTTTAAGAGCATCATATATTTCGCCACGATTACTATAAACTATTAATGGTGGTATTTGCTCATTAATTAGCAATTTATGCAAAGATTGAAATAGTGCTGAGACAAACTATAATGTTTGCTTATTAACAAAATATAAAAAGATTATGAGTGAAAACTTATAATTATAGTACCTTTGGATTAACACAATTCACGCCAACACCGTATAGGCGATCAATAGCATTAGCCTTTCTTATTAATTCCCAAACACTTTTAGCAGCATTTGCGAAATTCTCACCATGAGCCAATCTCACTTCATCTTTACATTGAAAAGAAACCCAAAATTTTACATCCGGATAGTCTTTCAATAACATTTCCGTTACAGCTTCAGCTTCCATTTGACAAGGTATAGTTTCTACAGCTAAACCATCTACGCCTCCGGACAGGACAGCTTCTATACGTGTGCGGTGCCATTGCTGTATTTGCTGTTTAGTTAGTTTTTCAGTATAGGAACCAGTATATTCAGACCCATCGTGCAGCATAGCGCCATAAGGGCCAATGGAGCCCATAATCAAAGGTAATCCCGGTTCCTTGTGCCGATTGCAATCTTTTAAACGTTCTAAATATTTGTTCTTCGCTTGCATGGCTAGTTTAACACTTTCACGCATTAAGTCTATACTCTCGTCTTTGGTTAAATTGAGATGTTTGGTAAAGCCTTCTACACTTGACTGATAGGTATTGGTGACAATAATATCTGCTCCAACTGCAACATATTAACATCATTTTTATATGTAAAGGAATATTGTCGTACTATGTTTACTTCTTACCTTCCAAAAAATCTAAATGAGTTTGCATTACAGCTTCGGGATTCTCTTTATCAAAACGCGAACCCCACAACGGATCGCCATCTATTTTGTCACCTACATGTTTAGCTAACTGTGTTGAGAATCCACCGCTTTTCACAAGCCCGCGTCCTTTCAGATGCAATAACGACATTTCCTGATATTAAACAATCTGAGGTGTTAGGCAATAAATTGCTGGTATTATTGAATTTTATCTTCAAAAATTCCTCCTTTTTGTAGTTTGTAATGGAAACAATTTTTTTAATAATAATTCCAAACTAATGATCTTTTAGTTTCACTTCCATGGATGCAAAAATTACTTCACGGGAATGGAATTCTTCTCGTTTTTTGCCAAAATGCAAGAGAATTTTGAAAAGCGAACGTAAATTTTTAAGAGACGGAGGCTAATGAGACTAACTAAGCATCTAACTAAACTAAGCAAATTAAATACAATAGCAAGGCCGGCAAAACAACAGCTGATTTCGTGTTTCTCATTGCTTCGCATAATGATTATGACAGCTGTATGAAAAAATCGATAAACATATGTTAAACTGATACAACTGATGTCGTTAAATTCGCTAACATTGTGTTATACGTTTGTTTTCTTTTGCCCGTTAAAAGCACCGATCATTCTTTTTATTTCCTTCCAGCGGCAGCCGCAGCGAATTTAAATGCGACGATGAGAAAGATTTATAAGCTCGTTGGCGAGATTTAAACTTGTTATTTACAATTTTGATGAAGTTACACATGTTGCCCGTAGAACAAGGATGACTCGCCAAAACATAGTCCAAAGCGTAGTATTCATGAGAAGAAGCTGACAGTGAGTGTTTGGTGGTCCAGCGCGAGAAATTTTGAAAATTTGCAATATATTTTCATATAACCGCTTTTCAAAAAGGGGTTCAACCATGATCATTTTAAACAGCCTTGGTCCTTGAGGCAACCAACACCTCAAATTTCATCCAAATATCTCAAAAATTGCCTCTAGGGTTGAACACAAGGTACGAAGACGGACGGACGGACATACAAAGTTCAAAGTCAGTTACTGAATCGTTCGGTGTATGGGTCTGCCTCAAATCCTTGTGGGTGTTGTATACGTTATATCGTTTAAATTAAATAAGCCTGTTATTATAAGGAAAAAAAATACAGAGAAATATATTTTTTCCCTTTTGAAATCTATATCACCCCTTGAAATTGTACAAAGTGATCAGATGGGTGTAGAGTAAATATTCTGATATATGTAACCTTGTATTCTTTTGCTGTTTCAATGTACCGGCTTTGAACTGATTGAAAACGTTTTGTTTAGCTCCAAGTCTGTTCACTTTGTGGCTCACCTCTTAACCTATAAGTTAAGAGAAAACTGAGAACACTGTGCGCTTAGCGATAGACAATACTTTGAGGAAAATATCATTTGGTGTTGCGTTGAGATTAGTGCTTGTTTTTTTACTTAAAAAACGCGGCTAATGCTCCAGACGGCTGGCAGTCATCTTATTTACAATATTACACAAATTGTGACGCGGTTCAGAACGAGGTCTTTTACGAATAAGTCGTATTTTATTCTTATTCTTTTAAAAGAGAGAGAAGAGACTTCTTTGACTCTTTCGGCCCGGCGCTAAAGCAAAGTAAGAGCGGATTGGCTATATGTCTGACTCCACACCACACACTCCTGTTCCAAGCTTAAAAGGTC
This sequence comes from Glossina fuscipes, assembly GCF_014805625.2. Lineage (NCBI taxonomy): Eukaryota > Metazoa > Arthropoda > Insecta > Diptera > Glossinidae > Glossina > Glossina fuscipes. The sequence goes on along the minus strand of NW_023998421.1, from coordinate 7,377,836 downwards.
TATTTTCCGTAGTCCAGTTAGACAAACGACCTCTTGTTGTCTGCAAGCACAACAGTTCATAAGAGAATATGATATTTCTTTCTGCATTAAGTAATTCCAAAGAACCTTCGCCACAATGCGGTTCAGAGAAAATCATTTACTATCAAGTAAGTGAGTGCTCAGTCGATGAAGTCGCAACACAGCCATTCCTCATCTCTCTCTCTTTATTTTCTTTTTCTGCCGTTACCATGTTACACGTATAGAGAACATCCTTTCAATGATTGGTTACATTAAAAACAAAATAATAGTAAGTATAATCGACTTACGCTTAATTATGCCTTTGATTGACGCTTGAAAATATCTTGGAAAACAGAATTCCCTAACTTCCTTTCACTTACCTATGTCTATAACATTTAAAGAAGAGAACGCAAATAAACACTAAAAACTATTATTGTTAAACAATGAATTTTTTTTTTTTTTTTTTTTATTGTTGTTTACATATTGTTTGTGGAATAATAATATAATTATATGTACTACGTTTTTTCTTGTTTGTGTTATAACATAATTACATAACGTAGTTCAAAAACGTATATAAATACATAACAAAATAAAAAGCAGAACTTTGGTTAAAATATAAACAATTTAAAATATATACAAATAATTCTAATAAAAAACAAAAAGAGAAAAACTTTTATGCAAAAATTTCATTTAAAAAGAGAAAAAAACGGTTATTAACAAACACAAAAAAAAAAACATTGCATAATATTAAAAAGAAGTGATCAGGACAGCACCTTCCTGTAAGCAATAGAAAGTTTTGAAACTTTTCTACCCTGCAGATTAATGCTATGCTTTGTTAGTTAATGGCTTCGGAATAAACTTTTTTATACGGTATAAAGAAATTATATTTAAAAGGAAAAATAGATTAAAACATTATTGTACTAAAATATATTATTTTCCATACTTTCGGTACGAGGTCCTCTTAGATTCTTGACTTACTTAAATAGAAAGCGGTTGACACAAAAGCGGAATGACGCACATACATACGCAAATACAGTTTTCTATACCTGAGAAGTGTTGCATGTAAAGAATCAAAGAATTTCCTTTAGTACCATGTTGCTATTTATTTTATATGCTTTAAATAAAATTCCGGTTTATTCGACTGATGTTGAATTGATTCAGATGAAAATCTTCCGGTCATGTATTTAACTGATGATCACATGAGAAATTGAAAATAGCAATTCATAATTAGTTCATTTGCACGGATGGTCCTGGTAAGCAGTTAAAGAACTAGTTTCTAATTTTTCTATATTGGCTTCAGGCGATAAGAGATTCGTTTCGTAGGAATTTAAGATTGTATGTCCTTTTTATAATCTCTTTTACATGCTTGGATGATTAGATAGATGTCTGGATAAATTGCCTGACCGCTTGGTTTCACGCACCGTTCGCTTGCTTTCGCTCGGCTATTTAAGTCTTTTACTATTTTTCAAGTAATTCACAAAAGTTCACATGCCGATATTCAGTTCGTCAAGTATTTTAGGAATCGTTTTCTAAATATAACTAATAAGAACTTTATAGGCGGGCAAGTCCGCGAATTGAATACCCCATACCACATCGCCTAATACAACTATTCACTCGTTTCGGTAATAATACAGCAAAGGAGCATTTTCCATGAAAGCCCGCAAATGCGGAGGTATCCTACGTGGTCAAAGTTCGTTAAGGTTGATTTCTATGCCAATTTACTATTGTGAATTAGCTTTCCCTCTGAATTATTAAGAATTATACCTCTTCACTCTATGAAGATTCAGTTTTAGTAGGAACAGTTTTTGTGAGAGAGGGTTTAAAACCCGAGACCCATTATTGATACCGATTCAGAATGCTCAAATGGTATAGCAGAGCGAGTTTTGTCGCGAACTTTTGAAAATTTACAATTTTTTCCTATATAATGGCTTCTCAACATTGTGCGGTATAAGGGCAAGGGTTGCAAAAAATGGACCCATCCAAAGCGTACCCTGCAGCACAAGTGATGTAACGTATAATAATTTATATATAGGGTATCTTTTTAATCGCATTTCCCGTTTACTTTCAACTCAAGATAGAAAGGGAAAGGAACTTTTAGCTTCTTTCCTATTGCCTTTTATTTTTAACATCTTACGTCTGAGGACAAGGACTGAATGCATTAGGTCTAAAAAGTCATGCAATGTGTTTGAAATAAAGGTGTCGCTATGTTAATCACATTGATGCCAAATATATGCAATTCTGGCAGATTAAAAGCGTATTTCTATGCCTTTCCTATCATCGATTAACTCTGCGTACACACGTATCATTTCCAAGAAGATTCTCTCAAAAGTTGTGTTAGTAAAATATTCAAACTTTTTGGAATCCTGTTAAATGAAAAGTTGGCCATTAAAACGCAATAAAATAATATAATAAAATAATAAAGTGAAGAAAGAAAAATAGTCAATAATTCATTATTGATTCACATTTGTCGTCGCTTACTAAATATAATGCACGAACTTTTGTGTTAATTCGCTTTTGCTTTTCTTGCCGCCTTCAAGTTTGTCATATATACACACCATCTTTGAAGAGATATAAAACTGTGATATTTTTAATCATAAAGTAAACAGCCAAAAGCAACAATGTTTTAAAATAAAAGCTCATATTACATAAATTAACAATAAATTCTTTGTTTTTTTTTTTCTTTTTTATAATAAGTGGAATAAATAAATTTATCATTAATGATTTAACAATTGATCAATGCATTCTCAATACATGTATGCTTTTGTCTTAAATTGTTTTAAATATTTTAAAAACAATGTTTTATTAGTTTATAAACAAACTTCTTCTTCGCTACTGTCTATTTTAAACCAAAATCAACAAAAAAAAAAATTATTGAAGAGTAAATTGTTCAGAAGATATACAGTGCCCCGGAAAAATTTTCATCAAATTTTATAGAAAAGCAAAAGTTCATACAAAATTTCATTCAGATTGAAATTCGAGAGCTTCTTATCTTACATTTACGCCTTATACTTGGCTTTTACGCAAGAAAATGATAAAAACAAGTCGTAAATTATAATTATCGTAACGCATCACTCAATAAGTTCGTAGGATTATAGAATATAGATCCTATAAATCAAATATCATATCGACTCGTTAATCAAAAGGCATCATCCTACATTTATATATCATCCCACTAATCCAACGGGTAATGGGTTATCCTGTTTTCTATGACAACAAATCAAGCTAAGAACTCGACCGTATTTATTTACATTTATTTGGGGTTGAGATTATTGGTGGGTGGTTGTTTATCTTTTAACTAACGGAAAACTTAGGGATTGAAATCTGTTCTCTCAAATCAAACTTAGAGCTCGCCGATGTTTATTTCAGTTTAAGAAGTTTTTGACATTTGATATTGAAAAATGTTATTTTCAAAATGTATCCTTCACCATAAAAAAAACGGAAATAGTTAACTTTTAAGAGAATTGCAAAGTAATGAATTAAATGTCGTGGACTTATGAGAGCCAAGAAAGGAAGAAATACCGATGTTCTTTTTTAAAAAAAATTTTGCAAATGTGATTCAGTCTCGGTTGCCAAAAATGAAAGAAAGTCGGGAGCAAACAATTCCTTAAAACGTTTCGTCATTTGTTTACAGCGACTTGAAAATTGTGTCTCCGTCAACAAATGGAATGAATTCATGAAAATTTTCATGCGATGATATGTTACGATTTATATATATATATATAGATATATACAGAGTCACTTTCTTAAACGACCTAAGCTTGTCTGTCCGTTCGTCCGTGTATCCTTCCGATTTTCTGAGATAGACCCACCTATTACTGCTATGGGGAACGATTCAGAATCTCTTTTTAAATCGTTCTACACGTATCTGTCCCTCTGTCCGTCTTATATTATTTCGTTCAACCTGCCGCATTTTTCGAGCTATTTAGATGATACTTGATGTAGCAATATGTTTTGGACCAACGGCGAAGATTACCGAAGACGGTTCGGATCGGACCAGTTCTTACATCACTTTCAATACAGAATCTTATTTTGAAAAGTTTTTATATGAATAAGTGTATTCAATGAAGAGATGGGGTGTGTAATAGTGGGTCATGTCCCACTAGTGAACAGTTTCTTGCTTTCATGGTTTAGAGCTGTCGAAACTCATGCCAAGCAAATTAATAAACTCTTCGAGCAAATGCATTGAACAAAAAATATAGGAAAAGGCTCTGGACATAATATATTTCCAATATTTATATTTTTACCTTTCATTAGAATTAAAATCATCATTTTTCTCGGCACTGTATATTAATTGCATTTTCGTTTAAGATTTTATGACAACTATTTAAACATGAGTGCAAAAATTGCCACAGAAGCTAAAAAAAAAAAAGATGTCATAAAAAGCTATAAAGTCGTTATGATCTTTGTGTATAATTTGCTGTCGCATTAGTTTCTAATAAAATTATGTAAATATTTCTAGTAATGCATTTTTTTTTTTATTTTCATTTATTTGTCTTCTAAAAGCTTTTTAATTTATTTAATTGTATACTTTTGGATGCGCTGTGTTATCTACTTTCATTTTCCTTTTCTTCTTCTTCTTCTTCTTTTTTTTTTTTTTTTTTTTTGTTACTCATTATTATTTTTATCTTTTTGAAAAAATTTCAGCCATTTCGTTCTTATTTCTTGATTTTTGTTTCTTTTTTTTTATTTTCTTGTAAAAATATTTATAAAATAGTTACACTTTGTTCTTTTCCTGGGGTAATAACAAAACAGCAGCAACAATATAACATTTGCTAACCCTTTTTATTTTTTGTTTCATAATTTTAAGTTAGCATTTCAGTCTTAGTGTACTCTTACGAAATTCTGCTTTTATTAATTTGCATATATATACATACATACATATACATATATAGACGCTGTAAAATTAAAGTAAATATTTGCGTGCTGAGGACTTTAGCCGAAGTATGCTCGTGTGCTTCTTTCTATTTCTTTTTATTTTCTTTTTCTGTTTTTTTTTTTTTTTTTTTTTTTTTTAAACATATTTTTTAGTGTATTTGTTAACTGCTGTTCAAGGTCTTACAACTTTTTATATCCATCACCAATGTGAACTTTGTCATTTTGCACCATTCTGCAGATTCTAAGTAGTGAGATTTGAAACAAGGGTTCAGTTACGCCTATCTCTCTCTGTAATTTACTTTCTGCTTTCGTCGATTATCCAAAGTTGGCGATTGAAAAGGGCCAAAATCAAGGCAGGCTTGCTTACAGAAGTCTTAAGAAGACGTCATCAGTCATGACTTTGTATATTGACCGAAAAAACAAAAAAAAAAAAAAAAAATACTGAAAAATCAATTCAATATTGGCCTACGATAAGTCTGGAAAAGCGCAACATAATTCTTCGCACAAATCGTTCATATATATTATTCCTTAGGTTTTGTATTCAAGCCGACTAACGGAGTTTATCAAATTTTTAATTCCGCGTTCCCGTCCTCTTACTTTCACATTTCAATTTCTCAGGCAAGGCTTGCAGATGGATTTGACGATCGGAATGATTGAAAAATTGAACGAAATTTGACTTACCATAGATACCGATATCGGCAGATTTGATGAACAATTGCTAATGCAATATAGGAATTCAATACGATTGCCTGAAACTTTTTCCATATATTTGCTTTGAGAGGTTAGGTTTCATTTCGAGTTCACGATTTATATATTTAGAGGATTTAAATGATTTTGATTTTGAAGAGTACTTGGTATCAAATTTCTTATGCAGTTGCCTTTTTGAAAGTTCACTTGGTAATGAATATCAAAAATTCAGTTCAAGCCGAATATAACCCCCCTTCTTCCCGTCTCTCTTCTTCTATATAATTGACATTATTTTCTATATATTTTCGCGGTCTATTCGCAATCGTCAAATGCTATTCGTAGGAATTTCTTAATACTTTTTGTAGGGCTTGTTTAATGTCCCGTTTGAGTGACTGTTTAGTCACCGGTATAATTCGTTTCTAGGAGAATAAATTATTGCGTCTCTTCAGCGAACCGAATTTCTTTTCAGCCTCCAATAGCATTTTCTCATTGCGTACCACCTCAAATGGTATAACTGTTTTCTGAGCCATCCGATCCATTTCATGATCAGATGGGAAATCTTCAAACGACATATTACTAAAACCGGTTTTAGCGGAATTCTGTATAGAATTGGATTGAAATGAGTTGGTAGCCGGAGTAACATTGTTACTTTTAAGTGAAAATGTTTTCGAATGCTTGTTATTGTTACTATAGGAAATGTTAACGTAATCGTCTTCATCATCGTATTCGTCTTCGTGGGATTTACATTGTAAACGTTGATGTTTTTGTTTCGAAGAACCTAATGTTAATGATGTGGTAGAACCTAAACTTGATGTCAAGTTAGACGTAACAGGCGATGATGATGATAAGACCTTTTTATAGCTATGGCCTTTGACTTTTTGAGAGATTTTACCTGGTAATGTTCTCACTGTTAAATGGGATTTTTTCTCTTTATGCTTATCTTTAAGGACATTAGTGGAAGAGGTAACAGCATTTTGCCCATTAGAAGCGGTAACATGCGTCATATCTTTGTCTACGTGTTTGGAGTTTACAACAACTGGCTCTTCTTCATCGTCTGGGGTGAAATCGGAACATCGTTCTTGGGAAATTTGCACAAACCCCATGTCGGCGATAGGAAACAATGCTTGATCTGTTGAAGAATTAGGTGCTAAGTGCGGAGGAATAGGCTTAGAGCTATTAATACTTTTAATCGCGTTGGAACTACTGGTGACTGTTACTATAGAAGTCGGTATCGCTGGGGAAGGAACGGATAAGACAATGCTATGCTTTGCGGAATTTAAATTTGATGCTTGGGAAGTGCTAACGCTTATCACCTGCTTGGAAACGCTTGAAACGGAAGATGGGCAAGTAATTGGAGTCATAATGTTAATAACATGCGATTTATTGGAAACCTTTGGATTGGATAAAGAATTTTGTTTAACAGATGACGGTATTGATGCACAAGGCGTTGTCGCATTACATTGACTTGCTTTAGGTATAAGAGTTTGATTCGCTATGCTTTGGTTTTGTGTTTGTAAAGCTGAAGAAGGTTCAGGAGTTTTATTAATTATAATCGAATGATTTACCGTAACGAGTTGTGATTTGGTATCTCTTTGAGGATTCATAATATTGGAGGAAGTTACCGGATCGTTTAGATGGCCTATTAATGGTTTTTTTAATTGTTGAGGGATTGCTTTTGTTTTGTTGATTGGTAAGGATGAAGGCGTGTGCTTAGTCTTTATCTGCACAATATTACTGAGTTTGTTGCTGTTGTTATTTTGTTCAAAGTTAACAATGTCAATATTGTTAACATTAATGCATTTACTAATTACCTGGGGAAAAGGCTCTGAGTCGAAGAGATCGCGTTGTGGTGTTTCTACTGCGGGTATAGTGTTTACTACGGTTACTAAACCATAATGAGAGGAACTTTGTACTTGCCCAGGTTGTCCATAATCCATCCTTGACGATGATGCGGATGACGATGATGTTGGATGCAGTGGTAAAGGTGCCACAAATGGGTTAAAAATTGGTTCATTAAAATCGTCTAGTTGTTCAGGGATAATGCTGACAGGAGTCTCTTCTAAAGGCGTCGATATCGAAAAATCCGCAAAATCACTACACGCTTCCGCTTTAATAGGTGTTGACGACCAAATTTCTACTTGTGGAGTTATTGACGCTATTTTAATTGTAGTTTTGGGAGTAGCCAAGGAGTTGGCAGCTTCCGTTTTAGATCTTCTACGCAAGGGTAAGCCAGGTGGCATTTTAAAAGGTGCCATAGCAAAAACATCTAATTCAGGCTCGACTAAATCCGACTCAATTGTTTCCCTCTGCTTATTGGCATCGTCAACTTTCACGTACCCATTGGAATTGTCGTCGCTGCTACTTTGACTTCTCGTATCAGAGTCAGCAGAACCGTAATCTAGCTCATCATCCAGCAATAAAGGCTTGTCCCCTAATTTATTTAGAAAATCACTGGAACAAGGACTTAACTCGCTTTCGTCGCCTGCTAAGCCAGCTGTCAACACACTATCTCCAGTGGCCGCCGCCACTGCTGCAGCCATACGATCCTTTTTACGCATACGCACTTTTACTACCACACGACTGACATCGTCTTCATGCGTAGTGACCGATTCGCACTCAGCATGATAAGCTGATGAACTGCACGTCTTCACACTTTCGCTAATGCCATCCACGTCAGGGCGTTTATATCTATTACCCGTTGCTATAGTGTTCATTTGATTCTCGTCGAAGAAATCGTCATCTTCGGCTCTTAAATCGCTTGCTGAACCAATCGAATCTGCGTCGCCTTCGTCTTTGGCTGCTTCGTCAGCAGCCGCCACAACTGCCGCTATGGCAGCCGCTTGCTGATTTTGCTGCTCATGCTTCTCTAAAACGACATTCAATTGTTGCGCCGCTTGCTGAGCTGCTGTTGAAGGCCGCTTGGTCGTGGTATGCCTTAATTTCTTAACAATCGGCACTTTTATTTGTGTCTTATCGACTTTATGATAGGCGGCCTGTTGTATTTTGTGTATAGTGTCAGGTATGTTATTAGTAACAATTTGTTTGAATTTGGCTTTTTTTGAATTGCTACTAACGGTATTACAATCTTCTTGAAAAAACTCAGAATCATCAGAATCGTCAGAGGTCGGTTGATCGTTACTGCGCAGTTTTTCATATTTATTACGATCTTCCAGAGGCAATTTGACGAAATTTGTGCTAGCTAAAGCTAAATTTGTCCCAGCACTTGTCATACTAACTAAGGCATCATCTCCTCCAATCGTTTTTCCCGCCTCCTCAGAATCAGTTTTCAAGTTATTAATCAAGGATGTTTTCTCCTCACTAGACACTTCAAGCGTAGGCGACAATAACCATTTAGAAGACGTTGACGATGTAGTACCACAAACTGCCGCCAATGCTGCCGCAGAGCTAGTTGCTGATGACAATACTGTGGGTGTGCTTGCAGCGCAATGGTTGACCATAAAATATTTAGCTGTTGAAGAAAATCAAGTTCTTTTATGCCGTAAAAGAAAACGAAACAAAATGAACTGAGTATGCAGGTAAATAGAAAGGGGAATATGTGCGTATGAGAGGAATGGGAGTGAGATTGGATAATATTTTTTTATTTTAGTATTTTATTTTACGAGTAAAGGAACGGTAATGACTATGGTAGTTGTGATAAAGTTAAATAAAAATATAAACAAACAAAAAAAAAACAAAACAACAGACTTAAAAATTAAATAAAAAAAAAATTAATTTTGAATTTTATTTGTATATTTTTTAGCCCGATAACTGATATAGATCACAACGTACATCTACGGGCGAGCTAACTAGGTTATACACAATATATCTTATGTCGTAATAAAGCGACGGTAAGTGAGCGAATATTTCCCTAACAAAATTTTCGGTTATTTTAGCAAGATTCAGATTGATATCTGCTATGAATCCTGCGATCGTATATTATTGATAAATATATTCAGTTTACTTTACATCCTTCCCCAAACTTTTTCTATAAGACAGAAAGAAAGACATGCTGGCCAAAATTGCTCCATTAACTTGCGATTCCAACAAACGGCAGAGCGACTGACGTAAAAACTCACAACGTGACCATCATTTTAAATACTTCGCTTGCGTACAAAAATGTAAAATAAAAGTTTTACGATCTTGTCTGCGCTTGCAGAAGTAGTACATTGAACAAGTAATAAAAAGTACACCCACTACGATCGATTAAAAGCATTCTTCAAATACCCTATTCTCGATTAAAATAGCAGAAACTGCATCGAGTTCATGTCAAGGCGCAGTTTTCATTCGAACCGTTATACCGATGGGGTCCCAAAATGTGAACTGGTTCAAATTAGACAGCAGCGATTTTCTCGTCAATCATCTTATTTACCATTCTTCAGCTATTTTCATAATAATTTACTAAAAACTAAACTTTGTCGCTATACAAGGCTTACTACTCATGTCTTTACATTGGCTGGAGTCAAAACTGTGGCCTTATGATTTACATCAAATTACTACTGAGGGCAAATTTTAATTATAAAATATTGAAAAGAAGTAGAAATAATATAATTGATAAATGCCAAGCGTTAAATACCTTATAAAACGTCGACCAATACGAGGTTAAGTCCCCAACATAGCCTTACGTAGTCCGAATTTGGTACAGTCAGTTTTTCTATGAAATTACTGTTAGCGATAGATCTTCTATATCTAAATCTATTAAAAATTATGTGGTTTTGCAAGAACAAGAATGTGTGGGATTGGATTCAAGAAATTGAGAAATCCGATCCAAATTTTTTACACCAATTCAATATGCCAAAGTACTAATGTTCAGCGATTCTAGCGAAGAAATTTTGAAAATTGTAATTATTTTTAATAAAACTTCTTCAAAATAAGACGAATGGTGGGTGTATAAGAGTTCCGATTCAATCCATTTTAAATAACGTTTGCCTTTAGACGAAAACACATTTACTATATCAAAGCTCGTCAAAAATTTCTCAGAAACTTCAATTGCATATAAAATCTGGCAGAGACTAGAAGGACAGTCGGACAGACAAGCTTAAATCGATCCAAATATTGTTTGCAAAGCGGTCGGTATAGGGGATTTTAAGTTCTTTTGAACATTATACGTAAAACACCCGCATCGAACTTAATATAGCCCGTACTAGAAGTAGAATAGGATCATCAGATGTCGATCTGAAATTCGATGAGAAACAGTCTTTACAAACTCATCCGCTAATGCCTACAAAATTGAGAAGGGACAAGGGATAAATTTGCCATTTCGTTTATAAAATCAGAAGCGCTTGTTCGAGATGTCATAATTTACATACAGAACATACGTCCTTGATCTAGGTACGATTCTATCAGTTCATCCGAAAATTTTTCGAAATGCTCTAACTAAAGTGACTATAAATATAATATCAAAATTCTAGATACACACAATTGACTAAGCTATCTAGAAAGCCGTGTTAGGGAAGTGCATCAAAATATTATGTAAGATTAGATGAAAATTATATATGCGTGTAAGTCTGAAGGAGGTGTAATAGAGCGATTGCCTGTTACATGTTTTGTTTTTTCATTATATGAGTGTTAGTAACAATTTTAAAATTTTATTCAATTTTGCAAAATATTTTTATTAAAAAATAAAATCAAAATAAAAAGTAAATATAAATATACAATTATAATTTTGTTAGTGGAATAAAAATTCTCTAAATGTTAAAATAAAAATACAAATAAAACCGTACAAAGCCCACATTAAACAAAACAATAACAATTTTAAAGAATAATTGCGCTATGAAATAATTAGATATGTACATAATACATTGAATTTTTTTTATTTTTTTTTTTAAATCGCTTACAAACATGTTTCCTATTTTTCATTTAGTTATTTATCTGTTTTTTTTTTTTTTTTTTTTTTTTTTTTTTTTTTTTTTTTTTT